>NW_028319266.1:510000-667500 GCF_062004578.1 Staurois parvus
AGCTTAGTTTAGCCCACAAAAACAATACATGCATTATTTTATCTAAAAAAAAAAAAAAAAATATCACCGAATAATGAAAATTATAAAAATTTGCTCTGACCCCCTCTAAGGGTTATAATGGCGGTGAAGTGATTAAAAACTGGTCCAAGACAAATTGGGTCAATGTATTTTGATATAATTTTGGGATGCCATGGACTCCGCCTGTCTGTCCAATCATATTCCTTCCCATTCGTCCTTGCCATCCATACACAGCGGTGACGCTTCATTTTCACAAATTTTTAATCAAGCCCCCCGAAATGTGTTTCCTTGCATGTATAATGACCGCGGAAATTGGCAATTGATGAATTTAAGACGAGTCGCCGGCCCCAGCCTTGTACAGTAAATACACAAACAGTCCTTGGGAATTGAACGCTGAGCGTCTGGCGAGCACGGCTTGCGCTAATTGGGATTCGAGTCGGATTTTAATGAGGAAGAAATAGTCTGAATAATTGGCTCAGATTTATTTCTTTTATTTCTTTTTTTTTTCCTTCCCGCAGCCGTAGTAAAGTGTTCCAAGCCATTAATTTGCTCTTTTTTTTTTTTTTCGCGTTTTCATAAAAGTTCGGCCTATTTTTCCGTTGAAGACCGCGGCGGGGTCACGTGATAAACTTTGCAACCCACCAATTAGTCTTCCTCTGTACTGCGCTTGGAGGATGAACGCCAAGGCCGCCGTCAGCTTCCTCCAGCCGGAGGAGAGATATATCTTGATTGAGGCTTAAGTGGGTCGATTATCAGGGTCAGTGGAAAGGACGCACCTTCTGTACATCAGCCGCCATATTAGACAGCGCCGTCGGGGGGGCCAGCGTGCTGTTTTCTGCACTGAAAATGAGAGATTTTAGTTATTTTGTTATTTTACTGTTTTCTCTCTTTTTTTCAGTTTTTTTTGTACTGATCATATAAATTCCTGACATGTCACAATGTACAGCAACAGTATCACTTTCTACCTATCACCAGTAAGAGACCATCTTTGAGCTCCAAGCAGTGACTTTGCCTAGGCTGAGAGTCTGCTGCAGGCAAGAGGAGTCATTTCCTCAGTCCCCCCCTTCCCAAGTGATCAGACCACAGTATTATAACTTTGTAGCAAGAAGTGGAAGGACAGATCCTCCAGCACTCGAGGCAAAAAATGGCCAAAGCTCCCCCCTTCCCATAAGCTGTAGTCTTGCCCATTTCACACCCCCTCCTGCTAAAGCATCCAATGCAGCCATGTCTTCTGCCTATCATCGTACTTGTGTGTACTCCTCCCCCCCGCCTCTTCCTGTAATCATTCCACTGTATCCTGTCTTCCCGAATGCATCTTTCCATGAGGCTACAACATTAACGTTTTTCTATCTACGAATATTCTCCATTAAACGGAACATTCAAATGGGTTTCCTCATCTGACTTCCTCAACATGTGAGTTTATTCATTGAGTTAAACTATCTGACCCGATGCGAGGGATAGATTCCATGCCGCGTGGTATAGCTCAGGGGCGGACTGACAACTCATAGGGCCCCCGGGCAATAGGGGATCATGAGGCCCCTCTATCCTTGCCCAAACTCAAAAAAGCCTATGAAAAAGGTACCAGGGGCATTTCATGGGGCCCCCTACTGACCCAGGGCCCTCGGACAGTGCCCGAGTTACCAAATGGTCAGTTCGCCCCTGGCTGGAGATAAGGTTTATCGTCCTGTAGTCGAATAGTGTCCCTTCGGGAAGATTTCTCTTCAATTCCTGCCCCATAGCCAAAACAGGAAGTGAGAGGAAATCCCTCCAAAGTGAGGGAATCCCAATGTGTCACCAGACCTAATGTCCCCATTGAAAGTCTCTGGTCATCTCCTGTACTATGTCCGCAGTCTCTGGTCATCTCCTGTACTGTGTCTGCAGTCTCTGGTCATCTCCTGTACTATGTCCGCAGTCTCTGGTCATCTCCTGTACTGTGTCTGCAGTCTCTGGTCATCTCCTGTACTGTGTCCGCAGTCTCTGGTCATCTCCTGTACTGTGTCCGCAGTCTCTGGTCATCCCCTGTACTGTGTCCGCAGTCTCTGGTCATCTCCTGTACTATGTCTGCAGTCCATTGGTTCAGAATGACTAAAGGTCATTTTGATGGGCAACACCTCTATGCCCACATGGAAGAAAAATATATTTGAAATGATACAATTTCGGTCATATTCAATATATTTCAAAATATATTTCAATAAATATATATATACTGCATGCTGAAATGTGTTTTTATTACACAATATATGAAAAATATTTTTAAAAATACATTTCAAATATACTGCGTGTCTTTAAAAATACAAATCTACATTTTTGGAACACATTTACAAATTTTTGTAAACATATATGTAAAATGACTTTTTTATATGTGAACAAAAATCTGAAGAATATATTTAAAAATATAATGGCATCTTTGCCCTGGACACAAGGCAACCTACTGCTCTCCTTTATTATTGAACTACCCCGGAACTTCTCACCCTGCACAGGTGAGAACCCCTGAGTATACCAGAGGATGCCAAAGGGAATACAAAAGGGAACACAAAGGGAAGAGTACACCAAAGGAAACACAAAGGGTAGAACATACCAAAGGGAACACAAAGGGAAGAGTATACCATTGGGAACACAAAGGGAAGAGTATACCGAAAGGGAACACACAGGGAAGAGTATACCGAAAGGGAACACAAAGGGAAGAGTATACCATTGGGAACACAAAGGGAAGAGTATACCGAAAGGGAACACACAGGGAAGAGTATACCGAAAGGGAACACAAAGGGAAGAGTATACCAAGAGAGAACACAAAGGGAAGAGTATACCAAGAGGGAACACAAAGGGAAGAGTATACCAAGAGGGAACACAAAGGGAAGAGTATACCAAGAGGGAACGCAAAGGGAAGAGTATACCAAAGGGAACGCAAAGGGAAGAGTATACCAAGAGGGAACGCAAAGGGAAGAGTATACCAAAAGGGAACGCAAAGGGAAGAGTATACCAAAAGGGAACGCAAAGGGAAGAGTATACCAAAAGGGAACGCAAAGGGAAGAGTATACCAAAAGGGAACGCAAAGGGAAGAGTATACCAAAAGGGAATGCAAAGGGAAGAGTATACCAAGAGGGAATGCAAAGGGAAGAGTATACCAAAGGGAACGCAAAGGGAAGAGTATACCAAAAGGGAACACAAAGGGAAGAGTATACCAAAAGGGAACACAAAGGGAAGAGTATACCAAAAGGGAACACAAAGGGAAGAGTATACCAAAGGGAACGGAAAGGGAAGAGTATACCAAAAGGGAACGCAAAGGGAAGAGTATACCAAAAGGGAACGCAAAGGGAAGAGTATACCAAAAGGGAACGCAAAGGGAAGAGTATACCAAAAGGGAATGCAAAGGGAAGAGTATACCAAAAGGGAATGCAAAGGGAAGAGTATACCAAGAGGGAACGCAAAGGGAAGAGTATACCAAAGGGAACGCAAAGGGAAGAGTATACCAAAGGGAACGCAAAGGGAAGAGTATACCAAAGGGAACACAAAGGGAAGAGTATACCAAAGGGAACACAAAGGGAAGAGTATACCAAAGTTAACACAAAGGGAAGAGTATACCAAAGGGAACACAAAGGGTAGAGTATACCAAAAGGGAACACAAAGGGAAGAGTATACCAAAGGGAACACAAAGGGAAGAGTATACCAAAGTTAACACAAAGGGAAGAGTATACCAAAGGGAACACAAAGGGTAGAGTATACCAAAAGGGAACACAAAGGGAAGAGTATACCAAAGGGAACACAAAGGGAAGAGTATACCAAAGGGAACACAAAGGGAAGAGTATACCAAAGTGAACACAAAGGGAAGAGTATACCAAAGTGAACACAAAGGGAAGAGTATACCAAAGTGAACACAAAGGGAAGAGTATACCAAAGGGAACACAACCCAGTGGGTGAGACATAGAACCTGTTCAGGACCCATCCTTAACATCCTGAACAAGGTATTTAAAGAACAAAAATAAATATAATAACAATAATAATATCCAATTATTCAACAGGAGGAGGTAAGGAGAAAACTTGTGTAAAGTGATTAAAGAGGGCGAAGGATGGATTTAATCTGAAGAGTTCTTGCAGAACCTTCGGTAAAGGTGGCCAGTCTTCCCAATATTTGAAGCATCTTAATACATCCAACTTCACACAAATCCACCATTTTGGTGATCCAGCTCCATTTTTTTCACCTTTCCATCTACTGGCACAAGATAAATACTCAAGTGAAAATGGTACGGCAAAAACATCTATTCCCTGAATCAGTTCAAAACTCATATTTCTATTTCTCAATCTGATCGGAGCTAGAACCCCCCTTTAAGTTTCGTTCTGCTTTCTGGCGACTGCGGCACAATCGTTAGTTTATGAATAATCCAGCGTCGGTAGCAGCCTGGCGTTACAAACACAAGAAGACTCCCCAAGGTACGGGCGCTGGAGTGCCGTGATTAATGCATTTTAACTTGTTGTAGAATTTTGTAAGCTGCTCGTTGAATGCTCCTTAAATAGACACATTTTCATGTATAACAAGCTTAGCAATCTGCACAAACACAGCCCGTTGTGGATTAGATTTTCGTAATACTTAAATACGGCGTTATTACGGGCTCATCATTACTTATTATCTGTGTCTTGAGCGCAGGAAGGAGGTAATAAATCATATGAAATTAATTCACTATTTGACTTAAAACGACCACAAAGGTCTGTTTATAAATCGAATGTGTCTGGATGTATTTTTAATATTTACACACTGTATCCGCTCTTGAGATGTTAAAATATATCAAAATCATGAATTTGTGTCATTAGTCTGATTCCTTCTGCTGTGATAATACATCTAACGTACTAAGCAGCATGTAAAATAAAAACACACAGTCATTCATGTCAGTTCATGCCCCAGAGGAGCTGAGTACATAGAATCATTCGTATCAAACCCTGCCCCAGAGGAGCTGAGTACATAGAATCATTCGTATCAAACCCTGCCCCAGAGGAGCTGAGTACATAGAATCATTCGTATCAAACCCTGCCCCAGAGGAGCTGAGTACATAGAATCATTTGTATCAAACCCTGCCCCAAAGGAGCTGCGTACATAGAATCATTTGTATCAAACCCTGCCCCAAAGGAGCTGAGTACATAGAATCATTTGTATCAAACCCTGCCCCAGAGGAGCTGAGTACATAGAATCATTCATATCAAACCCTGCCCCAGAGGAGCTGAGTACATAGAATCATTTGTATCAAACCCTGCCCCAGAGGAGCTGAGTACATAGAATCATTTGTATCAAACCCTGCCCCAGAGGAGCTGAGTACATAGAATCATTCATATCAAACCCTGCCCCAGAGGAGCTGAGTACATAGAATCATTCATATCAAACCCTGCCCCAAAGAAGCTGAGTACATAGAATCATTCATATCAAACCCTGCCCCAAAGGAGCTGCGTACATAGAATCATTTGTATCAAACCCTGCCCCAAAGGAGCTGAGTACATAGAATCATTTGTATCAAACCCTGCCCCAGAGGAGCTAAGTACATACAATCATTCCTATCAAACCCTGTCCCAGAGGAGCTGAGTACATAGAACCATTCAATACTTTCCCTGACCCAAAGGAGCTGATATAGAATCATTCACATCAATCTCTGCTCTAGAGGAGCTGAGTACATAGAACCATTTATGTCATTTCCCTGCCTCAGAAAAGCTGAGTACATAGGATCATTCATGTCAAACCCTGCCCTGGAGATGCTGAGCACATAGAAACATTCAATACCTTCTCTGACCCAAAGGAGCTGAGTATATAGAATCAATCACATCAATCCCTGCTCTAGAGGAGCTGAGTACATAGAACCATTCATGTCATTCCCTGCCTCAGAAAAGCAGAGTACATAGAACCATTCACTACATTGCCTTACCCAGTGGAGCTACATTCCCTGCCCAAGAGGAGCAGAGTATATAGAATAGTTCGCATCAATCTCTGCCTCAGAGGAGCTGAGTACATAGAACCATTTACTACATTGCCTGCCCCAAAGGAGTTGCGTGCATAGAACCATTCACTACATTGCCTGCCCTAGAGGAGCTACATTTCCTGCCCAAAAGGAGTTGAGTATATAGAATAGTTCACATCAATCTCTGCCCCAGAGGAGCTGAGTATGTAGATCCATTCATGTCATTCCCTGCCACAGAAGAGCAGAGTACATAGAACCGTTTACTGCATTGCCTGCCCTAGAAGAGTTGAGTGTATAGACCCATTCACTACATTGCCTACCCTAGAGGAGCTACATTTCCTGCCCAAAAGGAGCTGAGTATATAGAATAGTTCACATCAATCTCTGCTTCAGAGGAGCTGAGTACATAGAACCATTCATGTCATTCCCTGCCTCAGAAAAGCAGAGTAAATAGAACCATTCACTACATTACCTTACCCACTGGAGCTACATTCCCTGCCCAAGAGGAGCTGAGTATATAGAATAGTTCACATCAATCTCTGCCTCAGATGAGCTGAGTACATAGAACCATTTACTACATTGCCTGCCCCAAAGGAGTTGAGTACATAGAACCATTCAATGCCTTCTCTGACCCAAAGGAGTTGAGTATATAGAATCAATCACAGCAATCTCTGCCCCAGAGGAGCTGAGTGCATAGAACCATTCATGTCATTCCCTGCCTCAGAAAAGCAGAGTACATACACCATTCACTACATTACCTTACCCAGTGGAGCTACATTCCCTGCCCAAGAGAAGCAGAGTATATAGAATAGTTCGCATCAATCTCTGCCCCAGAGGAGCTGAGTACATAGATCCATTCATGTCATTCCCTGCCTCAGAAGAGCAGAGTACATAGAACCATTTACTACATTGCCTGCCCTAGAGGAGTTGAGTACATAAAACCATTCACTACATTGCCTGCCCTAGAGGAGCTACATTTCCTGCCCAAAAGGAGTTGAGTATATAGAATAGTTCACATCAATCTCTGCCTCAGAGGAGCTGAGTGCATAGAACCATTTATGTCATTTCCCTGCCTCAGAAAAGCCGAGTACAGAGGATCATTCATGTCAAACCCTGCCCTGGAGATGCTGAGTACATAGAAACATTCAATACCTTCTCTGACCCAAAGGAGCTGAGTATATAGAATCAATCACATCAATCCCTGCCCCAGAGGAGCTGAGTACATAGATCCATTTATGTCATTCCCTGCCTCAGAAGAGCAGAGTACATAGAACCATTTACTACATTGCCTGCCCTAGAGGAGTTGAGTGCATAGAACCATTCACTACATTGCCTGCCCTAGAGGAGCTACATTCCCTGCCCAAGAGGAGCTGAGTATATAGACTAGTTCACATCAATCTCTGCCCCAGAGGAGCTGAGTACATAGAACCATTCATGTCATTCCCTGCCTCAGAATAGCTGAGTACATAGAACCATTCACTACATTCTCTGACCCAGTGGAGCTACATTCCCTGCCCAAGAGGAGTTGAGTATATAGAATAGTTCACATCAATCTCTTCCTCAGAAGAGCAGAGTACATGTAACCATTTACTACATTGCCTGCCCCAAAGGAGTTAAGTACATAGAACCATTCAATGCCTTCTCTGACCCAAAGGAGCTGAGTATATAAAATAAATCCCATCAATCTCTGCCCCAGAGGAGCTGAGTACATAGAACCATTCATGTCATTCCCTGCCTCAGAAAAGCAGAGTACATACACCATTCACTACATTACCTTACCCAGTGGAGCTACAGTCCCTGCCCAAGAGGAGCTGAGTATATAGAATGGTTCACATCAATCTCTGCCCCAGAGGAGCTGAGTACATAGATTTATTCATGTCATTCCCTTCCTCAGAAGAGCAGAGTACATAGAACCATATACTTCAGTCCCTGCCCCAGAGGAGCAGAGTATATTGAATCATTCACATCAATCCCTGCCCCAGAGGAGCTGAGTACATAGAACCATTCACTGCAGTCCCTGCCCCAGAGCAGTAGAATATATAGAATCATTCACATCAATCCCTGCCCCAGAGGAGCTACATACATAGAACTATTCGCTGCAGTCGCTGCCCAAGAGGAGTAGAATATATAGGATCATTCACATCAATCCATAACCCAAAGGAGCTACGTACATAGACACATTCAATAGTCCCTGCCCCAGAGGAAAATATGATATTGACTCATTCACATGAATGCCTGTCTCAGAGTAGCTGAGTACATAGAACCATTCACTACAGTCCCTGCCCCAAAGGAGCAGAGTATTTAGAATTATTCGTATAAATCCCTGACCCAGAGGAGCTAAATATATAGCACTATTCACTAAAACGAAAGTACATAGATCCATTCTATACAGTCCCTGCCCCTGAGGAGAAGAGTATATTGACTCATTCACATCAATGCCTGTCTCATATGAACTGAATACATAGAACCATTCACTACAGTCCCTGCCCCAGAGGAACACAATATATAGAATCATTCATATCAATCCCTGACCCAGAGTATCTGAGTACATAGAAGTATTTACTAAAACCCATGCCCCAGAGGAGCTAAGTACATAGAGCCATTCCCCGCAGTCCCTGCCCCAGAGGAGAAGAGTATTCTCCTGTCTCACATGATGCCTGTCTCACATGAGCTGAATACATAGAACCATTCGCTACAGTCCCTGCCCCAGAGGAGAAGAGTGTATTGAATCATTTACATCAATGCCTGTCTCACATGAGCTGAATACATGGACCATTCATTACACTTCCTGCCCCAGAGGAACACAGAATATTGAATCATTCACATCGATCCCTGCCTCAGAGTAGCTGAGTACATAGAAGTATTTACTAAAACCCATTCCCCAGAGGAGCTAAGTACATAGAGCCATTCTCTACAGTCCCTGCCCCAGAGGAGAAGAGTATATTGAATCATTCACATCAATGCCTGTCTCATACGAGCTGAATACATAGAACCATTCACTACAGTCCCTGCCCCAAAGGAACACAGAATATTGAATCATTCACATCAATTCCTGTCTCACATGAGCTGAATACATGGAACCATTCATTACAGTCTCTGCCCCAGAGGAACACAGTATATAGAATCATTCATATCAATCCCTGCTCCAGAGTAGCTGACAACGTAGAAGTATTTACTAAAACCCATGCCCCAGGGGAGCTAAGTACATAGAGCCATTCCCTACATTCCCTGCCCCAGAGGAACACAGTTTATAGACTCATTCATATCAATCCCTGCCCCAGAGTAGCTAAGTATATAGAAGTATTTACTAAAACCCATGCCCCAGAGGAGCTAAGTACATAGAACCATTCCCTACATTCCCTGCCCCAGAGGAGAAGAGTATATTGAATCCTTCACATCAATGCCTGTCTCACATGAGCTGAATACATAGAACCATTCCCTACAGTCCCTGCCCCAGAGGAACACATAATATTGAATCATTCATATCAATCCCTGCCCTAGAGGAGCTGAATACATAGAACCAATCACACCAATCCCTCCGGTAGAGTAGTGAGTACACAGAAGCATATAAACATAAAAGACGGCAGAAAAAAAAGCGGTCCATCGAGTTTGCCACATTTTTTCTATGTAGATATGTTGTTGTTTTTTTTAGGGGGGGGGGATTTGTGTGTGTTTTTTTTTCTTGGTTGTTTTTTTGTTTTTTTTATTACTTTTTTTTTGTCTGAGCAAAAAAGCAAGTAAAAATGTAAGCAACCATTTTTTCAATATTTGTTTCAAAGTTATGCTATGCGAATGGGAAAGTGTAACAAATATAAAAAAGTAGACATTACCCCAATTTGGGTGCAGAAGTGGAAAAGCACTTTAATTTGCTGTCTGAACTGCTTCTGCCCTCCTGAGTTTGTCTATTCGTAAAGACAGGGAAGTGAGGTCACTATCATTATATCATACATACATACATGTGTATCTTTGTGCATGCCCTGTATTACATTTATACCCGGAACTGCCCGCGTTTATGCAGGTGAGCCGCGCGTTTATCATCTGCGATACGCCCCATGCGTATTTATGAGCTACAACAGACGAGGATGGATCCCAGAACTGAACTGCATACGCCGTCGATTTAAATTCACCAGATCTGCATGCGAACGCGTAGATAAGAGCGTTTTTTTTAATCAACTGCGCTGTTTTCCACACGTATGTTCTGTACCTTGAACGAGGTGAAGGGCATCTGGAGACATTGATGTATCACGCTTGTCTTTTATCTGTGAATGGCAAAGAGCTTGAAAAGAACGGCGTCCCTTCAGATGACGAGAATAAAGACATCGCCACCAGCGCCTCCCCCACCCGTGTTATTTGTTTATCGCTTTTCAATAAATATTTGTCTCGCTTCTTTGCTGTTAATACAATGTATCCAGAATTATTTTATGATACCATTTTGTTTAGAGCTCTTTATTTGATGAATACGCCCACATGGAAGAAAAATATATTATAAATATATTTTAAAAATATGCTTTCCAAATAAATTGACATATATTTGAAATTCTACAATTTTGGGCCATATTCAATATATTTAAAGAATATAGTTCAATATATATATATATATATATATATATATATATAGTATGCATTTTCTTATATATTAAAAAAAATATGAAAAATATTTCTAAAAGTACAGTTTCACTATATATATGTCTTTGAAAATGCATTTAATCTACATTTTTGGAATGCATTTACAAATATATGTAAAAAAAATATGTTAAAATTACTTTTTTTTAATGTTAAAAAAATCTGAAGAATATATTTAAAAAATATATATTTTTAAATATATGCCTTTAGAAAAGATATTTAAATTACATTTTTTTAGAATACATGTTAAAACATATTAGCGTAGGCCAATATATTGTAAATATATATCTCCTCTTTCAATTGGGACCTTTCCCGATCATGTGACTGCCGTGACGGCCAACCACGGCGGTCACATGACCTTAAAACCCCGCCTCCCGGCTTCTGAAACCCTTAAAGGGCGCCAAGGGGATTAGTCAACAACTACAGTTTTTGAAGCTGCTGACTTTTATTTTTTCTACAGAGTGAGTGGAAATCCACTATTGTGGATTTCCACTCACTCTGTAAAAAAAATAAAAGTCAGCAGCTACAAAAACTGTAGTTGTTGACTTTTAAAAAACAGCCACTCCCCTGCCCCACGGTGCCCCCGCAGCAGCCTGTTTCACCGGCTGTCTTGTATTTCAGGCATCAGTGTGGGCACCTGGCTGTGCCCACTGCGTATGCGCGAGTAGCGCTGTGCTTCCTGCGTGGCCCCGTCGTCTTCTGGGACCTGTCACGTGTCCCTCAAGACTACGGGGAGGGAGTGTAAGAGGACCTTCAGGTAGGCAATCGCAGCAGAAGTGGGAGCGGGTACCTGTCAATTTCGGGTACCTGCTCCCCCCCACTCCCCAAAGGTGCCAATCCGTAATGGGGAGTGGGGGACCAATCTTTAAAGTGGAACTTCCCCTTTTGGGTGGAACCAGAGGCGGACTGACAACTCATGGGGCCCCCGGTCAATAGGGGATCATGGGGCCCCTGTGTCCTTGCCCAAACTCAAAAAAGCCTATGAAAAAGGCACCAGGGGCATCTCATGGGGCCCCCTATTGACCCCGGGCCCACGAGCAGTGCCCGAGTTTCCAAATGGTCAGTCCGCCCCTGGGTGGAACTCCGCTTTACCAAGTCAGATGAGTTTCGTATGGAACATCGTATTGCTGACTCCACATTTCCCAGTCCTCCATGGCCACGGTACAGACGACACGCAATCTTTGTTCCAGGCCTCTTTCTTTGTAGCCAACGTGAAATGCTGTTCTCTTGCTTTGGGAAGTTCAGTCAAATGATTTGAATTCACTGCTAATTAAAAAGGAGAGACAGCTAACTATGTGTCTGCATAAAACGTTGTGTTGTCGGGGGTTGTCGTGCTTCTCCTCTCTCTCTTTACATTGTTGTTTATTGCCGTTCAGAGAGATAATTATCCTTCAATGCCGCACTACACAAACTGTTATTAACATATTAACTTAGGTGCTTACTAAATAAAAAAAAAAGAAATCCGGCAATTATTTCTACATCAAAGACAAATAAGATCTGGATTTTTTTTTTTACTTGGCTGAAGGAACTGTAATGCTGTCTGGAAATGGAAATATGACCATGAATAGCGGTTAAAACTGGAAAATAGACATATGAACGGTTAAAAAGTGGACACAATATGCCACTGGACACAGTGTTACCTTCACTGGACGCACAGTTATTGCCACTAGACAAAAGTACCACTGGCATAGGATCTGCCAACCACTAGACACAAGAACTGGCCATCGTGGACTGCATTTTTGTTGTCACCACGGGACTCTGGGATTATCAATAGGTGTAAGAGCTGTCAACCACTGGACACAAGAACTGGCCATCATGGAATCCATTTTTGTTGTCACCATGGGACTCTGGGATTACCATGAGGCATAGGAACTGCCAACCACTGGACACAAGAGCTAGCTGTCATGGACTCCATTTTTGTTGTCACCATGGGACTCTGGGATTATCAATAGGCATAGGAACTGTCAACCACTGGACACAAGAACTGGCCATCATGGACTGCATTTTTGTTGTCACCACGGGACTCTGGAATTATCAATAGGCATAGGAACTGCCAACTACTGGACACAAGAACTGGCCATCATGGACTGCATTTTTGTTGTCACCACGGGACTCCGGGATTGTCAATAGACATAAGAGCTGCCAACCACTAGACAAAAGAACTGGCAATCATGGACTCCATTTTTGTTGTCACCACAGGACTCTGGGACTATCAATAGGCATAAGATCTGCCAACCACTGGACACAAGAACTGACCATCATGGACTCCATTTTTGTTGTCACCACAGGACTCTGGGATTATCAATAGGTGTAAGAGCTGTCAACCACTGGACACAAGAACTGGCCATCATGGACTGCAGTTTTGTTGTCACCACAGGACTCTGGGACTATCAATAGGCATAGGAGCTGCCAACCACTGGAAACAAGAACTGGCCATCATGGACTGCATTTTTGTTGTCACCACAGGACTCTCGGACTATCAATAGGCATAAGATCTGCCAACCACTGGACACAAAAACTGGCAATCATGGACTCCATTTTTGTTGTCACCATGGGACTCTGGGATTATCAATAGGCATAGGAACTGCCAACCACTGGACACAAGAACTAGCTGTCATGGACTCCATTTTTGTTGTCACCACGGGACTCTGGGATTATCAATAGGCATAGGAACTGCCAACCACTGGACACAAGAACTGGCCATCATGGACTCCATTTTTGTTGTCACCACGGGACTCTGGGATTATCAATAGGTGTAAGAGCTGTCAACCACTGGACACAAGAACTGGCCATCATGGACTCCATTTTTGTTGTCACCATGGGACTCTGGGATTATCAATAGGCATAGGAACTGCCAACCACTGGACACAAGAACTGGCCATCATGGACTCCATTTTTGTTGTCACCATGGGACTCTGGGATTATCAATAGGTGTAAGAGCTGTCAACCACTGGACACAAGAACTGGCCATCATGGACTCCATTTTTGTTGTCACCATGGGACTCTGGGATTACCAATAGGCATAGGAACTGCCAAGCACTGGACACAAGAACTAGCCATCATGGAATCCATTTTTGTTGTCACCATGGGACTCTGGGATTACCAATAGGCATAGGAGCTGCCAACGACTGGACACAAGAACTGGCCATCATGGACTGCATTTTTGTTGTCACCACAGGACTCTGGGACTATCAATAGGCATAGGAGCTGCCAACCACTGGACACAAGAACTGGCCATCATGGACTCCATTTTTGTTGTCACCACGGGACACTGGGATTACCAATAGGCATAAGAACTGCCAACCACTGGACACAAGAACTGGCCATCATGGACTGCATTTTTGTTGTCACCACAGGACTCTGGGATTATCACTAGGCGTAAGAGCTGTCAACCACTGGACACAAGAACTGGCCATCATGGACTGCATTTTTGTTGTCACCACAGGACTCTGGAATTATCAATAGGCATAGGAACTGCCAACCACTGGACACAAGAACTAGCCATCATGGACTCTATTTTTGTTGTCACCACGGAATTCTGGGATTATCAATAGGCATAAGAGATGCCAACCACTGGACACAAGAACTGACCATCATGGGCTCCATTTTTGTTGTCACCGTGGGACTCTGGGATTACCATTATACATAGGAGCTGCCAACCACTGGACACAAGAACTGGCCATCATGGGCTCCATTTTTGTTGTCACCATGGGACTCTGGGATTATCAATAGGCATAAGAGATGCCAACGACTGGACACAAGAACTGGTCATCATGGGCTCCATTTTTGTTGTCACCACGGGACTCTGGGATTACCATTATACATAGGAGCTGCCAACCACTGGACTTCTCTAAAGTGGTTGTAAACTCTTACATTTTCCCTGTAAAGCAACAAGCATCAGGTGATAAACAGGGATAAAGAAAATCCTCCTACATAAGTTGTACCTGTTTATCCGCAATCCTCTCTTCTCTACATCCAATCAAAGTGCAGAATTTATACCTCTTGTCTGAGCTTTCAGTAAGCAGGGGACAGGGAACTGCAGTTACACTCTGTAGAGCTCAGTGAGGAAAGCTACTTGGAGGGAAGGGACATCACCCCTTTACACAGCGAACACCCACATGGAAGAAACATATGTATGAAATATATTTTAAAAATATTCTTCCCAAATATATTGCCATATATTTGAAATGCTACAATTTTGGCCGTATTCAATATATTAAAAAAAGAAAAAAATATACATCTAAGCTGCCTCGATGCCTTACGCACACAGATAGAAAGTCAACTCTCTGCAGACAGATAGAAATGATCTAGCGGCTGTGCAGCCACCTGGTCGCCTCCACACACCCTGGTAACCCCCCCTCCTGTGCACGCCCCTTCCAGGCATTGCACCCATTGGAAGACTCAGGACAAGCATGGCGGGTGCTGATGGGTAGAGTGGAAGGAGACCAGCCAATGTCCGTTCACTGATCTCCCTTCCTGTTGCTAGAGGCAACATGTAAACCCTCACTTCTGGGTCCTGCCCATATGGAAGAAAAATATATTTGAAATATATTTTAAAAATATTATTCGCAAATATATTGTCGTATATTTGAAATGCTACAATTCTGGCCAAATTCAATATATTTCAATAAATATATATATACTGCATGTTGAAATGCGTTTTTATTACAAAATATCTGAAAAATATTTTTAAAAATACATTTCAAATATACTATACGTCTTTAAAAATACAAATCTACATTTTTGGAATGCATTTACAAATATACGTAAAAATATATGTTAAAATTACTTTTTTATATGTTAAAAAAATCTGAAGAATATCTTTTCAAAAAATATATATTTTTAAAAATATATTTTTTAAAAATATAGTCTTAATATTTTTTTTTTAATATATAAAAAAAGAGAGCAGAGGCAGTAGACAGAAATGACACTTAGTGCTCTGGATTGAGACAAGCGCACACTATAGAGGTGTATGCTTTGTTCATTTTTTTTTTTTTTATGCCCGAGGTTCCACCCTCCAATCCTCCTTTGTTATATAAAAAATAAATAAATTTGATTTTAGATCCAATTTACTACAGATGAATTTTCTTCATTCACAGTGACTCTTGAGTTGCTGCCTCCTCTACCTGTCTGATGTTTTCCGCTGCTGTAAAGTGACAGTTGACAGCAAGGATCTACTGGAACGTCGGCTGATGGTCTTTTTTGTACGAATGTTTGTTCAATTGCATAGTACGTGTCTAAAGGGATGTTGAAAGGAACATCTTCAAACAGTTAACCTGACAGCAGAGGTCACCTTACATTCACCAGCCGCTGTGTAATCCCCGCCGACGAGTAACAAAGCACCGCCACGACGCTACCTGTGGCTGGTATTGTTGCTGTATAAAGCTCTTTGTAGCGTTTTGTTTGGTTTCTTCTACACAAAGTGGTGTTCGGATCAATGGCGCATTTGTGCTGCATCGTTGAGCGCACTTTATAGAGTAAATCGATGGGAATGATACTGTGGGCTTAATGCATCCTGGTGCGGCTATCTTCTCAACTGAAAGGTCATTGGGAAGGGTTTTCCAAGGTCGGCCCCTGTTCATTCTGGGTTACCCATCGCCCTAAGTCAACGCCGTTCGCTGGATCGATCTTCTTCTGCTTAAGTTGCCATTTTTCCTTTGTATTTATTGCATAAATGTAAAATATATATATATATATCACTTTAGATATGTATCAAGGGAGGTGATATTTTATTGCAAGCAAGATTGCATTTGAAGAGACACTCAGGGCTGTGGGTAAGGGGGTACCACCAGTCCTCCTGTATGGGGCCCAGGCCAGCAAGTGGGTCCAGGCAGCTGGGTGAATCAGATGTGAGCAGGGAGGTTGATTGGCACATCGGGGGGGGGGGAAGTTACTGGAACCAATCCCTACATCCCATGCCCCCACCTCCACAGTGCTGCTGGCTTCCCCCCTCTCCTTTCCACTGGCAGCTGCAAGAACACAATGGGATCCTTCAGGATGGAGAGTGAGGGAAGGTCACATTTACCACCCCCTTCCTTTCCTGAATGAGGCCCGATCACTCAGTGTGTTCATTAATAACTGAAGCATAGTAAACTGTGTGTTATAGGGGGGAGGCTGTCAGGTTGGCTGTATGGGGCCCGTGGTTGGCTGTATGGGGCCCCCTCTCCTTTCCACTGGCAGCTGCAAGAACACAATGGGATCCCTCAGGATGGAGAGTGGGGGAAGATCACATTTACCACCCCCTTCCTTTCCTGAATGAGGCCCGATCACTCAGCGTGTTCATTAATAACTGAAGCATAGTAAACTGTGTGTTATAGGGGGGAGGCTGTCAGGTTGGCTGTATGGGGCCCTGTGGTTTCTAACAGCAGCCCTGATGGCAGCTGCAAGAACACAATGGGATCCTTCAGGATGGAGAGTGGGGGAAGGTCACATTTACCAGCCCCTTTCCTTTCCTGAATGAGGACAATGAGTGATCGGTACTGATCACTCACTGTGTTCATTCATAACTGAAGCATAGTAAACTGTTTTTTATTGGGGGCTGTCAGGATGGCTGTATGGGGCCCCGTGGTTTCTAACAGCAGCCCTGCTGGCAGCTGCAAGAACACAGTGGGATCCTTCAGGATGGAGAGTGGGGGAAGGTCTCATTTACCAGCACCTTCCTTTCCTGAAAGAGCACAATGAGTGATCAGTACTGATCACTCACTGTGTTCATTCATAACTGCAGCATAGTAAACTGTTTTTATTGGGGGTGGGGGCTGTCAGGTTGGCTGTATGGGGCCCCGTGGTTTCTAACAGCAGCCCTGATGGCAGCTGCAAGAACACAATGGGATCCTTCAGGATGGAGAGTGGGGAAAGGTCACATTTACCAGCCCCTTTCCTTTCCTGAATGAGGGCTATGAGTGATTGATACCGATCACGCACTGTGTTTATTTATAACTGAATCATAGTAAACTGTGTTTTATTGGGGGGGGGGGCTGTCAGGTTGGCTGTATGGGGCCCTGTGGTTTCTAACAGCAGCCCTGCTGGCAGCTGCAAGAACACAGTGGGTTCCTTCAGGATGGAGAGTGGGGGAAGGTCACATTTACCACCCCCTCCCTTTCCTGAATGAGGACAATGAGTGATCGGTGCCGATCACTCACTGTGTTCATTCATAACTGAAGCATGTTAAACGGGGCATGTATGGGGGGGCATAAGTAAGTGTAGAAGTTTAGGTAGGGGGAGGGTTAAAAGTAAATTGCAAGGTTGATGCTAGCTCTGTTGAGAAGGATAAAAGTTTGTGTTACGTCAAATGTTAGGACTGAGGTAGGGTTAGGTGATTGGGCTCAGGTAAGGGGAGGGTTAGGTGATTGGGCTCAGGTAAGGGAAGGGTTAGGTGATTGGGCTCAGGTAAGGGGAGGGTTAGGTGATTGAGCTCAGGTAAGGGGAGGGTTAGGTGATTGGGCTCAGGTAAGGAGAGGTGTAAGTGCTAAGGCTCAAGTATGGTGGGATGGGTTATGTTTTGGGGCTCGGTAGGGCGAGGGTCAGGTGATAGAGCTCAGGCAGGAGAAGAGTTAATTGTTAGTGCTTGGTTAGGGCTCGGTAGGGGGAGATTTTGTGTTAGAGCTCTGTAGGGGGAGGGTTAGTGTTAGAGCTCTGTAGGGGGAGGGCTAGTGTTAGGGTTCAGTAGGGGGAGAGTTAGTGTTAGGGTTCAGTAGGGGGAGGGTTAATGTTAGAGCTGTGTAGGGGGAGGGTTAGTCTTAGAGCTCTGTAGGGGGAGGGTCAGTGTTAGAGCTCTGTAGGGGGATAGTTAGTGTTAGGGTTCAGTAGGGGGGGGGGGTTAGTGTTAGGGTTCAGTAGGGGGGGGGTTAGTGTTAGGGATCAGTAAGGGGAGAGTTAGTGTTAGAGCTCGTAGGGGGAGGGTTAGTATTAGGGATCAGTAGGGGGAGGGTTAATGTTAGAGCTCATAGGGGGAGGGTTAGTATTAGGGTTCAGTAGGGGGAGGGCTAGTGTTAGAGCTCTGTAGGGGGAGGGTTAGTGTTAGGGCTCAGCTGGGGGAGGGTTAGTATTAGGGATCAGTAGGGGGAGGGTTAGTGTTAGAGCTCTGTAGGGGGAGGGTTAGTTTAGGGATCAGTAGGGGGAGGGTTAGTATTAGGGATCAGTAGGGGGAGGGTTAGTGTTAGGAATCAGTAGACTCAGTAGGGGGAGGATTAGTATTAGGGATCAGTAGGGGGAGGGTTAGTGTTAGGGATCAGTAGGGGGAGGGTTAGTGTTAGAGCTCATAGGGGGAGGGTTAGTATTAGGGTTCAGTAGGGGGAGGGTTAGTGTTAGACCTCTGTAGGGGGAGGGTTAGTGTTAGGGCTCAGCTGGGGGAGGGTTAGTATTAGGGATCAGTAGGGGGAGGGTTAGTGTTAGAGCTCTGTAGGGGGAGAGTTAGTTTAGGGATCAGTAGGGGGAGGGTTAGTGTTAGGGCTCAGTAGGGGGAGGGTTAGTATTAGGGATCAGTAGGGGGAGGGTAAGTGTTAGGGCTCAGCTGGGGGAGGGTTAGTATTGGGGATCAGTAGGGGGAGGGTTAGTGTTAGGGCTCAGTTGGGGGAGGGTTAGTATTAGGGATCAGTATGGGGAGGGTTAGTGTTAGGGCTCAGCTGGGGGAGGGTTAGTATTGGGGATCAGTAGGGGGATGGTTAGTGTTAGGGCTCAGCTGGGGGAGGGTTAGTATTAGGGATCAGTAGGGGGAGGGTTAGTGTTAGGGCTCAGCTTGGCGAGGGTTAGTAATAGGGATCAGTAGGGGGAGGGTTAGTGTTAGAGCTCTGTAGGGGGAGGGTTAGTTTAGGGATCAGTAGGGGGAGGGTTAGTATTAGGGATCAGTAGGGGGAGGGTTAGTATTAGGGATCAGTAGGGGGAGGGTTAGTGTTAGGGATCAGTAGACTCAGTAGGGGGAGGATAGTGTTAGGGCTCAGCTGGGGGAGGGTTAGTATTAGGGATCAGTAGGGGGAGGGTTAGTGTTAGGGCTTATCTGGGGGAGGGTTAGTATTAGGGATCAGTAGGGGGAGGGTTAGTATTAGGGATCAGTAGGGGGAGGGTTAGTGTTAGGGCTCAGCTGGGGGAGAATTAGTATTAGGGATCAGCTGGGGGAGGGTTAGTGTTAGGGCTCAGCTGGGGGAGGGTTAAGTGTTAAGACACTAGTATCGGGAAGGTCAAGCATTTGGGTTTGGTAACAGGAAGAGGTAAGCAGTTAAATGCATTACAGAAATGTTTCCCATTATGTGTTGTGTTCTCTGAAAGCCTTTTGCCAGAAATGACTGAGTTGTGATCTCGGTACCAAGAGCTTTCGCAGCAACAGTGTTCCTCCAGTACGTGTGAATAGGATGCGTATGTGAAGGTGGTTTTTGCACTTTGTCTACACCTCCAACAAAGACTGTTCGCTAAAACTGATAATAGAATGACGCTGGAGGAATTGGCACATATAAAACAATCAAAATATTCAGGAATGATAGATTAAAAAAACATAATATACAGAACATGTGGGGGGTCCCTGGGGGGGAAGGGGACATAGTCCGAATGTGTGCATATTTGTGTATACCCCTTGATATCTCATATATAAAAGGTTCCCTAACCCCTGTGCAGGCTCTATTATTACACTCGGAGACATGTACAGCACACAGTGACTTCCAAGAGGCTGCAGTCCCGCTAGAGACCCTCTCCCAGTCTGGCAATAGGAACATCTATAAAACTAAATGGAACAGATTTCAGTACATTGGTAATTACTGCTTTTTTTGCTACTTGACAAACGATTGGAGACAGCTCATTTCAATAGTGGCAGAACGCAGACTTTTTTCATCATGATAAACAATCATTCGTCCCGCCACGGTTCGCCGACTCCTAATGCTGAAGATATGGGACAAACTTGTCAGATTTTCCATTTTCTTCCGTATGAAGCTCGAGCAATCTTTCATTATCATCCTAACTGTTCTATCAACTTATCCATTTAACATCCAGCAGACTGTGATTACAGATAATTACACATCTCATGGAAAGTTGTTCTTGAAATTGTTTTTTTTCTTCTTTTCTTTTCTTTTATTTAAATTGGTCTATTGTGTTCAAGAAATGGGTCATTTCAAAAACTTCTTCAACAAGGGGTCCCCCAAAATTGCTGGGTGTGTGATGATGGTTCATATGTCAAGGGATGCAGATATCTTTACTCCACATCGGTATCACCATCATCAGGCCTGACAGGACAAAGGTTCATTCCTTAAGATAGGTCAAAGCTTTTGAGGCTTATCATCTCAATGAAGCTTTCTTGGGAAAACTCGTGTTCCTGGGGAAATTCAGTTAATGCCGATGAAAACCCCTTGTGAAAGCTCTAGAGCATTCATCCTCAACAAGGATTCCTTGGAAATCTAGTTTTCCTCCAGAGGTTCCTAGGGATTCCCTGAGCTGTGTCTGATTGACCTTCTATTTGATGGTTCTTGCATAGTTCGAGGGCCAACACCACTAGGCAGAGCCAGAAGTGTGGCACCAATTATCTTTTTAGTTGTATGGGTGGCATTCTGGCCACCACTGTCAAGGTTGACTTCCTCCTACTGACCACCAATGTAAAAGATGTTTGGTCATTCTTAAACAGGCTTCCATGGAATCCTAGGGTTTCTTCAAAGGTTAATATGGGTACCTTGAGCTGTGGCTAATAGACCTCCTATCCGATGGTGCCTGCATAGTTTGAGGACCAACACACCCAGGCAGATCCAGCAGTGTGGCACCAATTATCTTTTTAGCTATCTGTAAGGACTCATTCTGAGCACTACTGTCAATGTTGACCCTCTTCTGCTGACCACCAACGTAAGAGGCATTTGGATAGTCTTAACCATGATCTAGAGCAGCCATCCTCAACCAGTTTTCCTTGGAAATCTAGTTTTCCTCCAGAGATTCCTAGGAATTCCCTGAGCTGTGTCTGATTGACCTTCTATTTGTTCTTTTTTGCATAGTTTTTAGGGGTTCCCTGAGCTGTGGCTAATAGACCGCCCATCCGATGGTGCCTGCATAGTTTGAGGACCAACACAACCAGGCAGAGCCAGCAATGTGGCACTAATTATCTTTTTAGCTATCTGTAAGGTCTCATTCTGACCACCACTGTCAATGTTGACCCGCTTCTGCTGACCACCAATGTAAGAGGCATTTGGATAGTCTTAACCATGAGCTAGAGCAGCCATCCTCAACCAGTTTTCCTTGGAAATCTAGTTTTCCTCCAGAGATTCCAAGGAATTCCCTGAGCTGTGTCTGATTGACCTTCTATTTGATGGTTTTTGCATAGTTTTTAGGACCAACACCACTAGGCAGAGGCAGAAGTGTGGCACCAATTATCTTTTTAGCTGTATGGGTGGCATTCTGGCCACCACTGTCAAGGTTGACTTCCTCCTACTGACCATCAATGTAAAAGACATTTGGCCATTCTTAAACAGGCTTCTATGGATTCCCAGGGTTTCTTCAAAGGTTAATAGGGGTTTCTTGAGCTGTGGCTAATAGACCACCCATCCGATGGTGCCTGCATAGTTCGAGGACCAACACAACCAGGCAGAGCCAGCAGTGTGGCACCAATTATTTTTTTTAGCTATCTGCAAGGTCACATTGTGACCATCACTGTCAAGGTTGACTTTCTTCTGCTGACCACCAATGTAAGAGGCATTTGGCCATTCTAAAACAGGGTTCTATGGAATTCTGGGGTTTCTTCAGATCTAGAGCAGCCATCCTCAACCAGTTTTCCTTGGAAATCTAGTTTTCCTCCAGAGGCTTCTAGGGATTCCTTGAGCTGTGGCTAATTGACCTCCTATTTGATGGTTCTTGCATAGATCGAGGACCAACACCACCAGGCAGAGCCAGTAGTGTGGCACCAATTATTTTTTTTAGCCATCTGTAAGGTTGCATTCTGACCACCACTGTCAAGGTTGACCTCGTCCTACTGACCACCACTGTAGGAGGCATTCGGCCATTCTAAACCAGGGTTCCATGGAATTCTGGGGTTTCTTCAGAGGTTGCCATGACTTGCTTGGACTGTGACTGATTCACCTCCAATTTGATGGTGCCTACATAGTTCCAGGACCAATGTCACTTGGCAAAGCTAGAAACATGGCAACAATTAACTTCTTAGCTATCTGTATGGGCATTCTGACCACCAGTCAAGGTAGACTTCTTCCTACTGACCACCAATGTAAGAGATATTTTTATCTTTGACCCTGATGAACTGTCTTTACAAATGGTTCCTCGAGACCTGAAAATTATGTTAGGGGTTCCTCTGTGGTAAGAAGTTTGAGAAAAGTGTCTCTAGATTTTTTAAAAAGTGTTATTCAACCCTCTTTTCAAAAACATAAATAGCGCTGCAGACCTTAGAACGTAATATGGGACATTGTATGCTTTCCTTTTGAAGGTGGTCATTGCTTGGCCTTCTGTATCTGAAATTCCTGACTATTCTGTTCTCAATTTTTGAGTGGCTAAATCGCCTTGTATGGCCCCACCATAGACACCATTGTGTACTCACTACAGACAGAGAATACATCTGGACCTCTCAATTCTGAGGGCAACAACATGCGCAGACAAGCATGAAGCCTATAACATCAAGCAGCTCCTCTAACTCAATCTTTCCAAAAGTGAGCTCTTAGTATTCCCTCCAGTCCGTGCCCCCTCCCCCGACTTCTCCATCAAGATCAATAACACAACCATCAGTCCTTCCCCTCATGCCAGGGTAGTAGGTGTAATCCTAGACTCCCATATGTCCTTTTAGCCCCAAATCCAATCGCTGTCCAAATCTTGTAGACTTCACCTCCGCAACATCTCTGAGATACGCCCGTTCTTAACCTCCGAAACTACTAAGCAACTTATTCACTTGGTTTTTATATCTCGCCTTGACTACTGTAACTCCCTCCTCATTGGCCAAGCTTATCGCAGGCTATCCCCTCTTCAGTCTATCATGAATGCTGCTGCCAGACTCATCCACCTTACTAACCATTCCATATCTGCCACCCCTCTCCATTCAGTGTCCTCCACCCCTCTCTGCCAATCCCTCTACTGACCTCCATTCTGTGTCCTTCACCCCTCTCTGCCAATCCCTCTACTGACCTCCATTCAGTGTCCTCCATCCCTCTCTGCCAATCACTCTGCTGACCTCCATTCAGTGTCCTCCATCCCTCTCTGCCAATCCCTCTACTGACCTCCATTCTGTGTCCTCCATCCCTCTCTGCCAATCACTCTACTGACCTCCATTCAGTTGTCTCCACCCCTCTCTGCCAATCCCTCTACTGACTTCCATTCAGTGTCCTCCACAACTCTCTGCCAATCCCTGCGCTGGCTTCATTTCAGTGTCCTCCACCCCTCTCTGCCAATCCCTCCACTGACCTCCACTCAGTGTCCTCCATCCCTCTCTGCCAATCCCTCCACTGGCTTCCACTCAGTGTCCTCCACCCCTCTCTGCCAATCCCTCCACTGGCCTCCACTCAGTGTCCTCCACCCCTCTCTGCCAATCCCTCCACTGGCCTCCACTCAGTGTCCTCCACCCCTCTCTGCCAATTCCTCCTCTGGCTTTCCATTGCCCAATGGATAAAATTCAAAGCATTAACAATAACATATATAGCCATTTATAACTCCGCCCCAAATTACATCACCAATCTTGTCTCCAAATATCTCCACTCCTTGCACAACCTCCTGCTCTCTAGCTCCCTTGTCTCCTCCTCCCATGCTCATCTCCAGGACTCCTCCAGAGCTTCCCCCATTCTCTGGAACTCTCTACCCCAATTTATCAGACTATCGCCGACTCTGCTCACTTTTAGGCGATCTGTGAAAACCTCTCTCTTCATGGAAGCCTGTTCTGCCCTCAGCTAATAATGGAATCTTCTATTCCTCCTATCAGTCAGTCCCCCACAGTTATTACCTTTTGTACCACTAGCCCCTCCCTCTTAGATTGTAAGCTCCCAGGATCAGGGCCCTCCTATCCCTCTTGTATTGAACTGTTTTGTTGCTGTATTGTCTCCCGTTATATTGTAAAGCTCTGAGCAAACTGTTGGCACTATATAAATCCTGTATAATAATAATAAGATCATTGATTGACAGCAGCTCTTAAGATTCTATAAGGTTTAGTTTACATTTGAAGTTGGGGTAGTGCAGTAAAAAAAAGCAGCTGTGCCATTATTTTACTGCTCCCCGTAACTGAACACAGTGGTCAGAGAGGGTTGTACAGCTGCTATGCTTTGCAAACAGAGGGATACACCCTGCCCCATTTGTCGGGCAGCACCACCGCTGAATGCAACCCATCCAACTGTAATATAAAACAAATATAAACATTTTGGTTGAAGGTGTGAATTATAGGAAGAGGTGCAGTGAACTCCGGGTATCACCAGTACTCAGGATTCCCATTGTAAGTCTCAGGACGCACAACTGCCTGTTGGCATGGGGAACAATTCATTCCCTGTGGCCTTTATATGCAGGAAATGTTCTCTGAACATATACAGAGGTGACATTGGCACTCATGGGGCGTTGAAGTCTAAGTGCAAATCCCAGTTCTGTGGTTTAGCTGCTTGTGTTGTATTACTCAATAATTGTAACTTCTTTAGATAAGGCTGCTCTTCATTGACAATGAATCCTTGTTGTGCCTGTATGAAATGATTTCATGTCTCTGAGATCCAAAAAAATGTATTGAACAAAAAAGAAATAACATATTGAGTAGGAAATAATATAATCAGGAGAAATGAATGTATTTAGGAGGAAATAACGTATTGAGGAGGAAATCATGTATTGAGGAGGAAATCACGTATCGTAGAGGTCATAACATACTAAGGAGGAAATAATGTATCGAAGAGGAAATACAGTAATGCATTGAGTAGGCAATAATACACGGCTCAAAAAAATTGAAAGGAACACTTTGAAATCACATCAGATCTCAATGGGGACAAATCTCCTGCTGGATCTCTATACTGACATGGACGGGGGATGGGTTAGGAACGTAAGGACGCCCCATCGTTTGATGGAAATGAAAATGATCGACCTACAGAGGACTGAATTTAAAGACACCCCAAAAATCAAAGTGAAAAAATTATGCAGCAGGCGAGTCCATTTTGCTGAAATGTCATTGCAGCAACTCAGAATGGTCCTCAGTAGTCTGTATGGCCCCCACGTGCTTGTATGCATGCCTGACAACGTCGGGGGAGGCTCCTAATGAGACCATGGATGATGTCCTGGGGGATTTCCTCCCAGATCTAGACCAGGGCATCACTGAGCTCCTGGACAGTCTGCGGTGCAACCTGGCAGCATCAGTGGACCGAAACATGGCATCCCAGAGGGGTTCTATTGGATGCCATTGCCTAGCCTGTAGAGGTCTGTGCGTCCCTCCATGGATATGCCTCCCCAGACCATCACTGACCCACCACCAGAACGGTCATGCCGAACCATGTTAAAAGGCAGCAGAACGTTCTCCATGGCTTCTCCAGACCCTTTCACGTCTGTCACATGTGCTCAGGGGGAACCTGCTCTCATCTGTGAGAAACACAGGGTGCCAGTGGTGGACCTGACAATTCTGGGGTTCAATGGCCAATGCCAATCGAGCTCTATGGTGCTGGGCAGTGAGCACAGGGCCTACTAGAGGATGTTGGGCCCTTAGGCCACCCTCATGAAGTCTGTTTCTGATTGTTTGGTCAGAGACATTCACACTAGTGGCATGCTGGAGGTCATTTTGTAGGGCACTGGCAGTGCTCATCCTGTTCCAGAGGAGTAGATACCGGTCTTCCTGATGAGTTAAGGACCTTCCAGCTCTCCTAGAGGAACTGCCTGTCTCCTGGAATCTCCTCCATGCTCTTGAGACTGTGCTGGGAGACACAGCAAACCTTCTGGCAATGACACGTATTGATGTGCCATCCTGCAGGAGTCGGACTGCCTGTGCAACCTCTGTAGGGTCCAGGTATGGCCTCATGTTACCAGTAGTGACACTGACCTGAGCCAAATGCAAAACTAGTGAAAAACAGTCAGAAAAGATGAGTAGGAAAAAAATGTCAGTGGCCTCCACCTGTAAAACCATTCCTGTTTTGGGGGCGTCTCATTGTTGCCCATCTAGTGTACCTGTTGTTAATTTCATTAACACCAAAGCAGCTGAAACTGATGAACAACCCTCTGCTACTTACCTGACCAGATCAATATCAGGTTGAGGTCAGGACTCTCTGCAGGCCAGTCAAATTCATCCACCCCAAACTGGCTCCTCCATGTCTTTATGGACCTTGCTTTGTGCATTGGTGCGAAGTCACGATGGAACAGGAAGGGGCCATCCCCAAACTCTTCCCACAAAGTTGGGATCATGAAATTGTCCAAAATGTCTTGGTATGCTGACGCCTTAAGAGTTCCCTTCACTGGAACTAGGGGGCCAAACCCTGAAAAACAACCCCACACCATAATCCCCCCGTCCACCAAACTGTACACTTGGCACAATGCAGTCAGGCAAGTACCATTCTCCTGGCAACCGCCAGACCCAAACACATCCATTGGATTGCCAGACAGAGAAGCGTGATTGGTCACTCCAGAGAACACGCCTCTACAGCTCTAGAGTCCAGTGGCGGTGTGCTTTACACCACGGCATCTGACGCTTTGCATTGCACTGGTGATGGAAGGCTCGGAAGCAGCTGCTCGGCCATGGAAACCCATTCCATGAAGCTCTCTACACATGCGCTGACCCCGCTCTGTCATGTGACGTGGCCTACCACTCGGTGGCTGAGTGGCTGTTGTTCCCAGTTGCTTCCACTTTGTTATAATCACACTAACAGTTGAGCGTGGAATATTTAGTAGCCAGGAAATGTCATGGATGGACTTATTGCCCAGGTGGCCACCTATCACGGGACCACGGTTGGAGTCACTGAGCTCCTGAGAGCGACCCATTCTTTCACCAATGTTTGTAGAAGCCGTCTGCATGCCTAGGTGCTTGATTGTATACAGCTGTGTCCATGGAGGGGATTGGAACACCTGAATCACATGATAGGGAGGGGATTGGAACACCTGAATCACATGATTTGGAGGGGATTGGAGCACCTGAATTACATGACTGGGAGGGGATTGAAACACCTGAATCACATGATTGGGAGGGGATTGGAACACCTGAATCACATGATTGGGAGGGGATTGGAACACCTGAATCACATGATTTGGAGGGCTGGCCCAATACTTTTGGCAATGTCGTGTAGATGTCCCAGGCTCCACCAATAATTTAGATATCAGTTGTAGGTGGAGTATCCCTTTAAATGGCTTTAAAAAGGCAGGCACCGTGCTTCTGTTTTGAAGTGTGGGTGTTTTGCTGATGCACATTCTCACTCCATCGCCATAGCAAGTGGCATTTTTATCATCGAGTGAGCAAACTTTGCATTTTATGCTTTCATAAACAGAATCAGCTCTGAGCCACAGAGAACAGTTGGAGAGTCGTGGTTTTATTAGATGGTATATCAGAATGCCGCCTTGCATCATAACGTATCGAGAACTCTGCCAGAACTCAGATTTAAACTTCCCCCAACCCCCGCAATATTCTGAAATAAATTTGCGCCCGTCTGCAGCACACAGAAGTCTGTTTTTAACACGTTTGTGGCTTCTCTTTTAAAGGAGTCTTCCACCTTCATTGAACCATGAATTCATTGGTTTGTACATCTCCCCACCATGAATGATAAATATTCAGCCTTTATTTTGTCTCCTGAACTTCCAATTCCAAACATTCCTGTGATGACTAATCTGCTCAATCCCCTAATGTCTGTCATCTGATGATCTGGGAACACCTGTGTAACGGAACCGGACCCCGACTGCACTGGGGTATTTCCGTTAGACTCCCGCTTCCCTGTCCGAACACAGATCCACGGACACCACCGCTGACCATACAAGACGAGACAACACCAGACATGAAGGAAATCAGAAGATAGACTACTTTATTTTAACACAGACACAAGATATAAACATTCAAGTGTAAAACCCCCCTCCCTGCTTATGGACACAGTGCGGGGCAAACCAAATCCAGCAATCAGAGACACATCAGCAGACACCCCCTACCAAGCCAATACACAAACACATACATCCCATAATAGTTTGCTCCCAAGCAAGTCACACAATAGAACAATGGGACAACCACATGGCATTAAACAATGAACAACCCCCACCTATACATGTTTACACAATATTAGGACATTCCACCCTGTATTATTATTATTATTATTATACAGTATTTATAAAGCGCCAATAGTTGGCTCAGCGCTGTACATTACAAAGGGGGACAGAACATGTGACAGAACAATACCAATACAATGCAAAACATGAGGGGATCGAGGGCCCTGCTCCTTGGAGCTTACAATCTAGGAGGGAGGGGATGGTGGTACAGGAGGAAAAGCTGTGGGGGATGGAGTGGTAGGAAGAGTGGAGGAGGTCGGCAAGTTAGCAGGGGGTGGGGTAGGCTTCCCTGAAGAGATGGGTTTTCAGGGTGCGCCTAAAGGAGAGGAGAGTAGGTGATAATCTGATGGGTTGGGGCAGGGAGTTCCAGAGGATGGGTGACACCCTGGAGAAGTCCTGGAGGCGGGCATGGGAGGAGGAGACCAGGGAACTAGAGAGAAGGAGGTCTTGTGAGGAGCGGAGTGTGCGTGTTGGGTGGTACTTGGATATCAGGTCAGTGATGTAGTTCGGGGCAGTATGGTGGACGGCTTTGTACGTCAGTGTTAGGGTTTTGAATTTGATCTGTTGTGCAATCGGAAGCCAGTGGAGGGATTGGCAGAGGGGGGTGGAGGACACTGAGTGGAGGCCAGTGGAGGGATTGGCAGAGGGGGGTGGCGGAGATGGAGCGGTTAGAAAGGTGAATGAGTCTGGCAGCCATATTCAGGATGGACTGAAGTGGGGATAGCCAGCGGCGAGGCAGGCCAGTGAGGAAGGAGTTGCAGTAGTCGATTCGTGATATGATGAGGGAGTGGATGAGCTGTTTAGTGGTTTCTGGGGTTAGGAACGTGCGGATTTTGGCAATGTTGCGGAGGTGAGTCTGCATGTTGCGGAGGTGGAGTCTGCACGAGTTTGTTAATGATTGGACTTGGGGCTGGAAGGATAGGTTGGAGTCCAGAATGACACCAAGTACTCTGGCCTGCGGGGCGGGTTTGATGGTGGCGTTGTTGGATGTGATGGAGAAGTCAATGGGGGGGGTGTCCGGGCTGGGGGGAAGACAAGAAATTTGGTTTTGGAGAGGTTCAGTTTAAGGAAGTGGAGCGACATCCAGTCTGATATGTCGCTCAGTAGGTGTGTGATTCGGGCGGAGACTGAGGGGGTGAGGTGGGGGGGTTGAGAGATAGATTTGTGTGTCGTCGGCATAGAGGTGGTAGTTGAAGCTGTGAGAGTGTATGAGTTGGCCAAGGGAGGAGGTGTAGATGGAGAAGAGAAGGGGCCCGAGGACAGAGCCTTGAGGGACCCCAACAGAGAGGGGGAGTGAGGGGGAGGTGGTAGCATTATAGGTAACGCTGAAAGAGCGTTGTGACAGGTAGGATGAGAGCCAGGAGAGAGCAGAATCTCTGAGGCCGAGGGAGTGTAGTTTTTTGAGGAGGAGGGGGTGGTTGACTGTGTAGAAGGCCGCAGAGAGGTCAAGGAGTAGGAACACTGAATAGTGGCCATTAGCTTTGGCGGTTAGCAGGTCGTTGGAGAGTTTGAGTAAGGCAGTTTCGGTGGAGTGTAGGGGACTAAAGCCAGACTGTAGGGGATCGAGGAGGTTGTTGTCGTTGAGGTGAGAGCATAGGCGGGTGTAGACGAGGCGCTCGAGGAGTTTAGATGTAAGTGGGAGCAGGGAGATGGGTCTGAGGTTGTTCGGGTCATTGGGGTCCAGGGAGGGCTTTTTAAGTATGGGGGTGATGTGCGCATGTTTCAGAGGGGAGGGGAAAGTGCCAGAGGATGAGAGATTGAAGATGTGGGTGAGGGAGCGTAGGATGGAGGGGGAGGGAGGTTGTAGGAGTTGTGAGGGGATAGGGTCGAGGGGGCAGGTGGTGAGGTGGGCATCAGAGAGGATCTTGGAGACTTCCTCGATGGTAGTAAGGTTAAAGGTGCGGAGTGTTGGGGGAGCTTCAGTATGAGGAATGTAGGGTGGGGTGGAAGAGGAGGTCAGAACAGTGGTGGGGCCGTGGGAGAGGGGTGATGAGGGGGTAGCTGAGTAAGGGGGAGGGGGTTGGAGGGAGTTTGAGCAGCGATGAAGTCCCTGTGGGTTATGTCGAGGGGGAGGGGGGATGAGGGGGTAGCTGTGTGAGAGGGGACGGGTTGAGAAGGCATGTGAGTTGCGGTGATGTCCTTGCGAATTGTGTCAATCTTGTTTTTGAAGTGATTGGCAATCTCAAGGGCAGTGAGTGAGGTGCTGGGTGGAGGTGGGGGTGGCGAGAGTAGAGAGTTGAAGGTGGAGAAGAGTCGGCGAGGATTGGAGGAGAGGACCTTGATGAGGGTCAGGAAGTAGGCTTGTTTGGCAGCATGGAGGGAGGAGGTGTAGGTGTGGAAGGCAGATTTGTAGCGGGTGAAGGCTTGTTGGGATTTGGTTTTGCGCCATAGTCGCTCCAGGGCACGACTGTGTCATTTGAGGGTTTTGGTGTGATCAGTCTGCCAGGGCTGGAGCGGTCGGGGTCTGATGTTCCGTGTGGTTAAAGGCGCTAGTGAGTCAAGGGCTGTTGAGAGAGCGTTGTTGTAGGCGGTCATAGCCAAGTCGGGGCAGGACAGAGGGAGGATGCTGTCATGGAGTTGATCAGCTGCAGAGTGGAGGGAGGCAGGGTTAAGGTTGTGGAGGTTACAGCTGGTAGTAGTGTGACATTTGGAGGGGTAGGCGTTGGAGGACGAGGAGATAGAGAAGGTAATCAGGTTGTGGTCAGAGAGAGGGAATGGGGTGTTAGTGAGTGGGCTATACCCCTAACAGGCACAGGGTGACTTACACATAAGAGGAACAGGGGTCTCCCCACCCCTCCAACGTGAGCTGTGTTCCATGGGTCCCCCACCCAAAGTCACTCCCGTCACAAACTGCTTACAGTACTCTCAAAAACTCTCAAACACTCCCATTGCCCTTTCTATAGTGAAAATCTGATGCAGCAAAGTGTTGGAATTGTCTCATGGACCAAAAAGGTCACATCTTACTTCCACCTTGTGTCTGGAACTCCTCTTTGTGGTCCTTTTATACCACTGCAGTGTGGTAACATGTGTTGATGCAATGGACGTCAATTTTTGGTTCTGCCAAAATGGCCACCAAAATCTCGAAAGAACACTGTGTCAAAACTAGACACAGACTCTTCCAAGATGGCGGCTGGAGCCCATGGTAGTGGTCACATTGGTCCTATGCCTGGTTCCCGCTAGATCCAGCAATAAGTGGTTTTGCCATTTCGTATTGTAGATGCTCTTGTGTAAGAGAGGAAGACCACACAACTGTTTCTTTAGGAAGTTTTTTTAAAACGAAACTGGCAAAGACTGCATCCCTGACCACCTGCCTACATTTGGCAACCCCAATGCACCTCTGCGGTGCAATGTGCTACCACACACTAGCATGCATTTAGATTCAGTGCCAAAAATGCATGATTTTTGGTTCATTGAAGTGCGTTAGCCCATTCAGATCAATGCATGCAATGCACGGTAATGTGCCACGTGTGCTACACCACAATGGACCAAGCTGTAGTATTTGAACCCTAAAGTGATTTTGTAGTATTAAAAAAAAAAAATCTAAAAACTCTTTGGTGGGCAGCAAGTCCTAACTTCACTCTCTTGGAGAACTACAGCCTCCAGCAAAAACTCGTGGGAGTGCCGGGTGTCTGGTCCACCACTATGTGCAGAGGTTCCATCCCCACCCAACCCACTACATAACTACAAGACCAGGCATCCAACATTCAACATCCAACATTCCAAGTGGTGTGTTGCAGGCTTGGACTTGGAAAAAAATAGGCCTGGGCAATTTAAACTGAGCAGCCAGTTTATCCAGGGGAAAAGGAATGAGGGTCAGGCATTTGAGGGAGTTGTTAGTGACAGGATATTCGGAGTCGGTCCTCCGCACTGTAATGTAAGAGGGCACTGTGATATACAGGGGACTGCACTGTAAAGGGGCACTGTATTTATTACAGTGCCCCTTTACAGTGCAGTCCCCTGTATATCACAGTGCCCTCTTACATTACAGTGCCCCTAGCATTCACAGCCCCCCCATCACAGTGCCCCTTGCCTCCCCCTTTTATCTCTAATTACAGTGCCCCCTATTTATTCAGCAAAGAGATGGCTTACTCCAGCAAAGAGACAACCCAATCAATCAAAGATACCTCCCAATCAAGCAAAGAGACATACCCATCCAGCAAAGAGACATCCCCATACAGCAAAGAGACAGCCCCATACAGCAAAGAGAGAGCCCCATATAGCAAACAGACTTCCCAGTCTAACAAAGAGACATCCCCATGCAGTAAAGAGATAGCCCACTCTTGCAAAGAGACATCCCATATAACAAAGAGACAGCCCAATCCAGCAAGAGACATCCCAATCCAGCAAAGAGACATCCAATCCAGTAAAGAGACATCCCAATCCAGCAAAGAGACAGAACAATCCACCCCATTACAGGGCGGGACTGTTTGGCTTTAACACTCGATCACTGTAGGGTTCAGTGCACTCACCTTCCTCCCAGTGTGTGATGGCTGTCTTCACCCCTGTGCAGCTGTCACAGTGTGTAGTCCGGTGTAGGAGAGAGGCCACCGTTGTCTCTTTAGTGTGACTGTATCTGCAGCACCCGGCCCAGGAGGTCTGTGTCTTCTGCAGGCGCTTTCTGCGTGTCACTGGAGCCGTCTATCCTGCCTTCTTCTGCACCTCCTGCCGGCCGTGGTTTGGGAAAGGCCATATAGCAGGAGATGAGCGGTGACCACGGACTGTGTTAGCCCTGTCCCGGACCGCGGCTGCAGCTTATTTCCTGCTGTGCAGCCCAGTCATCAACAGGCCGCTCTTCTTAGAACATGAGGCCCACTGGGCAAATGCCCAATGGGCCCTATGCCTTGTTCACCCTGGTAGAGAAAGCACACCTATTTCCTGGTTGGAGGAAGTCCTTTCCTCTCCAGCCCTGTCTGTCTCTTTCATACATGGGATTTCAGCTCTTTCAATCACTGAGGTGCATCTTAACATGTTGGCCTTACCTAGAGTGGTCTGCATGCAAATGAGGCCTGCCAAGAATACCCACTCCTCCAGACTGACACCCACCCATCAAGGTGTTTGATATTTGCAAAACCCCTCCCAAAAACCAGCCCACTGCTTATCTCAGGGTTGAGGGCTTTTAAGAGGAGTACTGAGGCAGTGTGCTTCGATGTTCCCAGCAGCTATGTACAGCACCCTGCTGGCCCCTCCCACCAGCCAGAATCTGCCTGTATTGCATAGGGACCCAGTGATGTCATCACTGGGACTAAAATAAAGTATGTCATGAAAATGGAAAAATATTATTTGAAAAATTAATTGGCATGTTGATGGGGGGGGGGGGGGGGTGGTAGTAGGGAAGGTAAAATCTAAGCAAAGGAAACGTCGGCTTTGACCCCTTGACGCCGACATCACACAAATATGCGGCCTCATGGACCTGGGCTTTTTTCCGTGAGGCCGCATATTTTCGTACTTGTCTTTGTGCTGGGAGCGTGCCGCTCGGCGGGCTCCCAGCACAGAGACCGCAGTGTCACTGAGAGCACCGGATCCCGTTCTAAAGATCGGGACCCAGGACTCCCGATTACGGGTCACATGATCCCTGTGATAGCCTCTGATTGGCTATCACAGTGATCAGTCAATGTGCAGCCGGGCCCCTTGTTTTTTTCTCTCTTTATGAATGGAGGAGAGAGATACATTGTATCATTATATACATCCCATTATACATTGTATCATTATATACATTCCATTATACAGTGTATCATTATATACATCCTATTATACATTGTATCATTATACACATCCCATTATACATTGTATCATTATATACATCCCATTATACATTGTATCATTATATACATTCTATTATACAGTGTATCATTATATACATCCTATTATACATTGTATCATTATACACATCCCATTATACATTGTATCATTATATACATCCCATTATACATTGTAGCATTGTATACATTCTATTATACATTGTATTATTATATACATCCCATTATACATTGTATTATTATATACATCCTATTATACATTGTAGCATTGTATACATTCTATTATACATTGTATCATTATATACATTCCATTATACATTGTATCATTATATACATTCCATTATACATTGTATCATTATATACATCCCATTATACATTGTATCAATATATACATTCCATTATACATTGAATCGTTATATACATCCTATTATACATTGTATCGTTATATACATTCCATTATACATTGTATCATTATATACATCCTATTATACATTGTATCATTATATACATCCCATTATACATTGTATCGTTATATTCATTCCATTATACATTGTATCGTTATATACATTCCATTATACATTGAATCATTATATACATCCTATTATACATTATATCGTTATATACATTCCATTATACATTGTATCATTATATATATCCCATTATACATTGTGTAATTATATACATCCTATTATACATTGTATCGTTATATACATCCTATTATACATTGTATCATTATATACATTCCATTATACATTGTATCATTATATACATCCTATTATACATTGTATCATTATATACATCCTATTATACATTGTATATCTCTAACTCCTGGCATAGAGAGAAAAAAAAAATTTTGTAAAAAAAAAAGAAGATAAATAAATATTAAAAAATAAAAGAAAAAATAAAGAAAAATACCTCGATCAAGGTTTGATCTAGTTCAGTGCCAGGGTTAGTGTTTGGGTCAAGGTCAGGGTCAAAGGTCAGGATTTAAAAAAATTGGTATTAGCGTCAGTTAGTGTTAATGTCAGTGTGTTTTAGGTAAAAAAAAAAAAGACAAAAACAAAATGCGCACTATTGTTTCTGGGCCGTACGACGGGTACAAACAACAAATAACATACACATATATGGTATCGCTGCGATCGTCAAGAGCTGGAGAATTTATTTTGAGTTGTTCTTTGGTGGTAGGTTATGGTCGTAGCAAGAAACACACAGCTAAATTTTTGAAAAATTATATATTTTTACTATTTTAGGCCAGTTTTCCTTTGATAAAAAAAAGATATCCATTACCATTTACCACCAAATGAAAGCCCAATTTGTCCTGAAAAAAACGCGGTATAATCCATCCTGGAATTACAAAGTAGTTGTGGTGATACGGACGGTCTTACTAACACGTGTCAATGTTGCAAAATTGTGCTTAGGCATTTAGATTTGTTTTACCCTCAGGCATGAAGGGGTTAAGGAATATCCTTTGAGGGAACTACAATGTAACTGTGAAGTCTCACTCCTTTATTCCTGCGGTGTTTGTTAATAGATATTATGCAGCGGAAACAAATGAGGCCGTTGCCGTTTAATGCCGGATAGTAACCCGTCCTGGACTAAGAGAAAACATTTGTGCCAAAACTACTCCATAAAATTTTCAGCGAGCAGTAAAGAGAAGAGTAGCCCAGATGCCATTAAACGTGATTATTGTCTAGTGTGTTCCGCGGCGTAATGTCATCAGTATAATTATACTGTATTACTTTGTTTACAAATAACTTTTATGGGGAGATTATGTGCAAGATCCAAATTTGTGGTCGCTCTTCGGCGGGAGAGCGTCGGCCGTGAAACTCTCAGCGGCCGTCTTTTTATTTCTTTGTAGCGATCCCGTCACATGCGATGCCGAGTGTCGTAGAGCAGGGTGACACCACGGAGACATTGTTTTTGCTGTCATTTTGTTTTTTTTCAGCCGTGTCGCCATTGCTGAGTCTTTAGCAGCGGAAAATCAGCAGTTCTGCAGCATGTTTTCAGTGAGTGTCAGGCAGGAAGTCGGGATCACTGGGCATCACAGATGAATAATTCTGAAGAATCGAAAATCAATTCACCATGACGGCCTTTCTCCTTTATGACCGGAAGCCAGTGATGCGTAGATGGATCGACCAAATGTAACATTTACAATAACCTGTAGGCCGGTGTAGTTCAGCCTCCCTGCAAAGGTGGCGCTGTTGGTAATAAACATTCTGCTCCTATCTTTCACTGTTAGCTGATAAATGGACAAACATTTATAAAATGTATTTTTTTTTATTTTAGGTATAACTGTGTTGACAAACATTTTACATTCTTTAAAATGTATTTATTTTTATACACTTTACTTCCTAACGCTGTATCTCTTTCTCTGGGCACAAATAGAGAGTTACAGTGCCATCTGCAGGCTGGACACCAAAACAGCGAGTGGTCACCACGATTCACTGTTATGGCGATCACATGATTGGAAATCATGGCCAGATCTAGCCTGTCTGATGTGGGGGTGCAGTAAAAAATGTAGAGTTCCTAAATAATTTTTTTAAGGCCATTTAAGGTTTTTACTTGGTAACATGTTTTGGAATAAATAGTTTCCATGGACAATAATTTGAAAAATGATCGACTAATTAGCCAACTGTAGGCAGGTGTAGTTCGGCCTCCCTGCCAAGAATGGCGCTGTTTGTAATAAATATTCTGCTCCTATCTTTTATTAGTAGCTGATAAATGGACTTTTTTTTTTTATTTTACCTATAACTGTGTTCAGTCAAACTGTTTTAACTTTTTAAAAAATTTAAAAAAATTTTAATTATATATTTTTATACAACGTGGTTCCTAACGCTGCGTCTCTTTCTCTGGGCACAGTGGATGCGCATAGAGAGCGTTACAGCGCCATCTGCAGGATGGACACCTAAAACTTCTACTTCTCTCTTCTTGTTCCGATGACGACTCAAAATTTTTATTTTTCCGAGGACAGAGGAATCTTCCAAGCGGGGACGCCGTGAAGACCTGCCCGGGGTTCAAACCAGTCTCTGTGTTGGGTAGCCATTAGGGTGGTTGTCCGTGGGCTTTGGGCTTGTGTCAATGGCTGAGTTGCTGCTGATAGAAAATGTATTCTGGACTCAAGTCATTATCTGTTTACTGATTGGCCGGTCCTGATCTGTGCTGCTTTGTTTGCACCTCAAAAATTCTTCTTTCTGATCTCTTCCTAGAACATGATGATTGTGGCAATGGGCACAACGGCTGCGATGAGAACTCTATTTGTACCAACTCGGTGCAGGGGCACATCTGCACGTGCAAGCCCGGATACGTGGGGAACGGCACCGTCTGTCACCGTAAGTCTGTACAATGATTCTGTATGAGGCAGTTTACACACGGGCATTAATGCTGCATTATAATAACTGCAGAGGTTTCTCACACCAAACTCGTGCTAGTATACCGAGGAGCACTGAACAGCTTTGCCAGAACCCTCCTGATGCCCCTTGGCTCTGTTCCTACAGGTATGATCAAATGTCTGCTTCAGGTTCTGAATTTCTACCAAATGCCTGCTGCAGCTTCCGAGTTCCTGACAAATGCCTGCTGCAGCTTCCGAGTTCCTGACAAATGCCTGCTGCAGCTTCTAGATTCCTACCAGATGCCAATCATAGCTTCCACCCAATGCCTGCTGCAGCTTGTAGGTTCCTTTCAAATGCCTGCTGCAGCTTCTAGATTCCTACCAGATGCCAATCATAGCTTCTGAATTTCCACCAAATGCCTGCTGCAGCTTGTAGGTTCCTTTCAAATGCCTGCCGCAGCTTCTGCATTCCCTAAATGTTTTCTGCAGCTTTTAAGTTTCTCCCAAATGCCTGCTGCAGCTTCTAGGTTCTTATCAATTGCCTGGAACAGCTTCTTAATTCCTACCAAATGCCAGTCATGGCTTCTGAATTTCCACCAAATGCCTGCTGTAAGTTCTTTTCAAATGCCTTCTACAGCTTCTAAGTTCCTGCCAAATGCCTGTTGCAGCTTTTGAGTTCCTGCCAAATGCCTGCTGCAGCTTCTAAATCCCTGCCAAATGCCTGCTGCAGCTTCTAAATTCCTACCAGATGCCAGTCATAGCTTCTGAATTTCCACCAAATGCCTGCTGCAGCTTGTAGGTTCCTATCAATTGCCTGCTGCAGCTTCTCAATTCCTATCTAATGCCTGGAACATCTTCTTAATTCCTACCAAATGCCTGCTGCAGCTTCTAGATTCCTACCATGTGCCTGGTGCAGCTTCTAAATTCCTACCAAATGCCTTCTGCAGCTTCTAGATTCCTACCAAGTGCCTGGTGCAGCTTCTAGATTCCTACCATGTGCCTGGTGCAGCTTCTAGATTTCTACCAAATGCCTGGTGCAGCTTCTAGATTCCAACCAAATGCCTGGTGCAGCTTTTAAATTCCTACCAAATGCCTGCTGCAGCTTCTAGATTCCTAACAAATACCTGCTGCAGCTGCTAGATTCCTTCCATATGCCTGGTGCAGCTTCTAAATTCCTACCAGATGCCTGGTGCAGCTTCTAGATTTCTAATAAATGCCTGCCGCAGCTTCTAAATTCCTACCAAATGCCTGCTGCAGCTTCTAAATTCTTACCAAATGCCTGGTGCAGCTTCTAAAGTCCTACCAAATGCCTGCTGTTGCTTCTAAATCCCTACCAAAGGCTGGAGTTTCTGAATACTTCCCATGCCTCCACTGCCTTTGGAAAATATATTTGAATTGACATTTTTGGAATACATGTTAAAATATATTCGCGTAGGCCAATATATTGTAAATATATGTCGCATGTATCATTTTTTGTTTTTTAAATATATTGAAAATATTTTTTACTTCCATAGACCGGAATGGCGGTGGGAGGGGGCGGGGCTAAAGATTAAAAAAAAAATCCCCACCGTTCTACTTGTGGACAGTGGAACTTCCTTCCTTTGGGGATTTTATTTCCTCTTTCAGCATTGTTACATTTTGATACATTGTGAACGGTTCTGATGATTACCAAATGCGTTGAGTTGCAGGTGCGGCGAATGTTCCGTGCAGGTCAGACGCACAAGGTGGAGGGTTTCGATGTTTTGATGTTTTCCATGTAATTACGGTCACGGGGGGGGGGGGGGGGGAGAATTGGTGGCTCGGCCCTCTGTTGTCTCGTGGATCGGAGGACAATGAACGGAATACTAACTTCCTTTATCCGCGTTCTGTGCGCTGAGTAATGGCCGTTCTCTGCCATATTAATGGCGCCGCGCTGGACCGCTCCCAGCTATTCGTATCGCCGGATCTACATTTGGCAGAGCGCTGTCCGCCCGTAATAGCTTTGTGGCAACAATGCGCCGCAATAAACCCGAGCGCGGATCACAGCGCTTGTTACCAATAAATTACACCGACTTTCCGGACAATAAATCAAGCCTTTCGATGAACTTGGAGGAGCTCCATTGTTGCAGCCGGAACGACTTCTACAAACTCCGTATAAAAGGGGAAAACTTTGCCTGGATTTTTTTTTTTCATTTTAACCCCTCGCCCTCTGGAGGATTCCCCCCCTCCTTCCTGACCACACCATTTTTTTTGCGATACTGCGTTACTTTAACTGACAATTGCGCGGTCATACAACGCTGCGCCAAAATTACATTTACGTCCTTTTTTCCCCACAAAGAGCACCTCTGCGTTTTTTTTATTTTTTGCGCTTTAAACAAAAATAAAAAAGGACCAACAACGCTGAAAAAAAAAAACACAATATTTTTGACTTTTTGCTATACAACATACCCAATAAAAAAAATTTTTAAATCAAATTTTCGTCATAATTTTAGGCCAAAATGACATTTACGTCCTTTTTTTCCCAAGAATTGAGCTCTCTTTTAGTGGTATTTTTATCACCTCTGCATTTTTTTATTATGGCCACTAGATGGCGCTGAGTGTCATAGGAAATACGTTTGCTCCCCAGTTCCATTATGGCCACTAGATGGCGCTGAGTATCAAAGGAAATACATTTGCTCCCCAGTTCCATTATGGCCACTAGATGGCTCTGAGTATCATAGGAAATACTTATGTTCTCCAGCTCCCTCCAGTGGCCATAATGCTGTATGTTCCAAAATATCACATTATAACCACTAGATGGCACTGAGTATTGCAGGAAAAAAGTATGCTCTCGAGTTCCATCTAGTGGCCATAATGCATTATGTTCCCAAATACCAAATTATGGCCACTAGATGGTGCTGAGTATCATAGGAAATATGTTTGCTCTCCAGTTCCATTATGGCCACTAGATGGCACTGAGTATCATAGGAAATAAGTTTGCTCCTCAGCTCCATCTAGTGGCCATAGTGCAGTATGTTCCCAAATACCACATTATGGCCACTAGATGGCCCGCTGCTGAGGAGCAAACTTATTTCCTATGATACTCAGAGCCATCTAGTGGCCATAATGTGGTATTTGGGAACATACTGCACTATGGCCACTAGATGGAGATGAAGAGCAAACTTATTTCCTATGATACTCAATCTAGTGGTCATAATGCAGTATGTTCCCAAATGCCACATTATGGCCACTAGATGGCTCTGCGTATCATAGGAAATAAGTATGCTCTCAAATTAAATCTAACAGCCATCATGCAGTATGTTCCAAAATATCACATTATGGCCACTAGATGGCACTGACTATCTTAGGAAAAAAGTATGCTCTCGAGTTCCATCTAGTGGCCATAATGCAGTATGTTCTCAAATACCAAATTATGGCCACTAGATTGCGCTGAGTATCATAGGAAATAAGTTTGCTCCCTAGTTCCATTATGGCCACTAGATGGCGCTGAGTATCATAGGAAATACTTATGTTCCCCAGCTCCTTTCAGTGGCCCTAATGCAGTATGTTGGAGCTTCCTCCAGTGGTCATAATGCAGTATGTTCCAAAATACCAAATTATGGCCACTGGATGGCACTGAGTATCATAGGAAAAAAGTATACTCTACAGTTCCATCTAGTGGCCATAATGCAGTATGTTCCCAAATAGCAAATTATGGCCACAAGATGGCACTGAGTATCTTAGGAAATAAGTTTGCTCCCCAGTTCCATTATGGCCAGTAGATGGCTCTGAGTATCATAGGAAATACTTATGTTTCCCAGCTCCCTCCAGTGGCCATAATGCAGTGTGTTCCAAAATACCACATTATGGCCACTAGATGGCTCTAAGTATTGTAGGAAATAAGTTTGCTCTCAAGTCCTATCTAGTGGCTATAATGCAGTATGTTCCAAAATACCAAATTATGGCCACTAGATGGCGCTAAGTGTCATAGGAAATACCTTTGTTCTCCAGCTCCTTTCAGTGGCCCTAATGCAGTATGTTCCAAAATATCACATTATGGCCACTAGATGGAGCTAAGTATTAGAGGAAATAAGTTTTCTCCTCAGCTCCATCCAGTGGCCATAATGCAGTATATTATCAAATACCAAACTATGGTCACTAGATGGCGCTGAGTATCATAGGAAATACTTATGTTCCCCAGCTCCCTCCAGTGGCCATAATGCAGTATGTTGTAAAATACCACATTATGGCCACTAGATGGCACTGAGTATCGTAGGAAAAAAGTATGCTCTCAAGTTCTATCTAATGGCTATAATGCAGTATGTTCCCAAATACCAAATTATGGCCACTAGATGGCACTGAGTATCATAGGAAATACGTTTGCTCCCCAGTTCCATTATGGCAACTAGATGGCTCTGAATATCATAGGAAATACTTATGTTCCCCAGCTCCTTTCAGTGGCCCTACTGCAGTATGTTCCAAACTATCGCATTATGGCCACTAGATGGCACTGAGTATCGTAGGAAAAAAGTATGCTCTCGAGTTCTATCTAGTGACTATAATGCAGTATGTTCCCAAATACCAAATTTTGGCCACTAGATGGTGCTGGGTATCATAGGAAATACGTTTGCTCTCCAGTTCCATTATGGCCACTAGATGGTGCTGAGTATCATAGGAAATAAGTATGCTCTCGAGTTCTATCTAGTGACTATAATGCAGTATGTTCCCAAATACCAAATTTTGGCCACTAGATGGTGCTGGGTATCATAGGAAATACGTTTGCTCCCCAGTTCCATTATGGCCACTAGATGGCGCTGAGTATCATAGGAAATAAGTATGCTCTCGAGTTCTATCTAGAGGCCATAATGCAGTATGTTCCAAAATACCACATTACGGCTACTAGATTGCACTGAGTACCATAGGAAATTTGTTTGCTCCCCAGTTCCATTATGGCCACTAGATGGAGCTAAGTATCATAGGAAATAAGTTTGCTCCTCAGCTCCATCTAGTGGCCATAATGCAGTATGTTCCCATTCACACAGACATGCAGTTTTGAATGCTGAACAGCTATGCAGAGTTTTTATAAAAACACCCCACAAATGTCCCCCCGACAGGAGCTCCTCTCTTATGATGGGCCTTTTCTTCACAGTAGGAGAGGCCCATCACCTCAAAATAGTTCAACGTCTGTCTCTCTACGGCCGACTCCTGACTTTTTATTCCTTCTTTTCTCTCTGCCCTTTTCTAAAAATATTATTAGTAAAACCCTCTCAGCGGCGCCTCAAAGCAGCTGATAATCTATCAACTCCGACTCCCCAGTCTGTTATTAAAAACCAGTTCAAACCTTCTTATGCGCATCTCCTCCCGCGCCGCCGCTGACCTTTTAACTTCAGACATGAATTCCTCGGCATTACTGCCTCTCCTTCCCTCCAGAGGAACGCCTCACTAAATCATTGACTCTCCTCTTCCTTTCTTTTGTCCTGCTCTTTCTCTTTATGCTTTTTTTTTCTTTTGAAAAATTCAGTTTTTTCTTAGTTTCCGACATACCGTAACGTCTGGCGCCTGCCAAGTCCATCTTGACATGCGTTATTGTGCGTTGACCTGGCCGGTCGAGTTCCTCAATAGTTTGTGCCGTCAGGTTTGAAATCGGAGCGAAAGCCTTTGAATTTCTTTCTTTTCCTTTGGAGAAATCGACGTTTTTGTGCATCGAATAAATGTGATAATATAATATAGAGTTGATTAAACAGAAATGGGCAGAGTAGATTTTAACACGGACCTCGCAGACCAGAGCAACTAAGAGATAGTAGCCACATCCAGCCCCACACCCCCCCCTCCACTCTAAAGTGCTAGGGCTAAGAGGAAAAAAAACAATTACCAAAAGAAAAAAACAAAACAAAAGGCCAATCTGGGTGAAACGCGTCCAAAGAGTGGTCTAAGGCAGGGTCTGTGTTTCGGAAGTTGGCTACATGGAATACGCCTGCAGGTGTAATCAGTGTGGGGCTCTGCCCTTGCTTGATTGTAGAGGTTTAAGGCCGATCGGGGTGAAATGTGTCCAAAAAGTGGTCTAAGGCAAGGTTTGTGTTTCAGAAGCAGGGACAGACTGACCATTTGGAAACTTGGGCACTGCCCGAGGGCCCGGGGTCAGTAGGGGGCCACATGAGATGCCCCTGGTACCTTTTTCATAGGCTTTTTTTGAGTTTGGGCAAGGACACAGGGGCCCCATGATCCTCTATTGCCTGGGGGCCCCATGAGTTGTCAGTCTGCCCCTGTTCAGAAGCCAGCTACAAGGAATACGCCTTAGGGTGTAAGCAGTGTGTGGCTCTGCCCTTGCTCGATTGTAGAGGTTTAAGGCTGATTGGAGTGAAACGCGTCCAAAGAGTGGTCTAAGGCAGGGTCTGTGTTTTGGAAGCCGGCTACAAGGAATACGCCTGAGGGTGTAATGAGCGTGTGGCTCTATTCTTGCTTGATTGTAGAGGTTCAAGGTCAATCTGGGTGAAACGAGTCCAAAGAGTGGTCTAAGGCAGGGTCTGTGTTTCGGAGGCCAGCTACAAGGAACACGCCTTAGGGTGTAATCAGTGTGTGGCTCTGTTCTTGCTTGATTGTAGAGGTTTAAGGCCGATTGAGGTGAAATGCGTCCAAGAGTGGTCTAAGGCAGGGTCTGTGTTTCGGAGGCCGGCTACATGGAATACGCCTGAGGGTGTAATCAGTGTGTGGCTCTGCCCTTGCTTGATTGCAGAGGTTTAGGGTCGATCGGGGTAAAATGTGTCCAAAGAGTGGTCTAAGGCAAGGTTTGTGTTTCAGAAGCAGGGGCGGACTGACCATTTGGAAACTCGGGCACAGCCCGAGGGCCCGGGGTCAGTAGGAAGCCCCATGAGATGCCCCTGGTACCTTTTTCATAGGCTTTTTTGAGTTTGGGCAAGGACACAGGGGCCCCATGATCCTCTATTGCCCGGGGGCCCCATGAGTTGTCAGTCTGCTCCTGTTCAGAAGCCAGCTACAAAGAATACGCCTTAGGGTGTAATCAGTCTGTGGCTCTGCTCTTGCTTGATTGTAAAGGTTTAAGGCTGATCGGGGTGAAACGAGTCCAAAGAGTGGTCTAAGGCAGGGTCTGTGTTTCAGAAGCCAGCTACAAGGAATACGTCTTAGGGTGTAATCAGTCTGTGGCTCTGTTCTTGCTTGATTGTAGAGGTTTAAGGCCGATTGAGGTGAAATGCGTCCAAAGAGTGGTCAAAGGCAAGGTTTGTGTTTCGGAAGCCAGCTACATGGACTATGCCTGGGGGTGTAATCAGTGTGTGGCTCTGACCTTGCTTAGTTGTAGAGGTTTAAGGCCAATCAGGGTGAACCGCGTCAGTAAGAGTATCACGTACCTGGTGATGGAGGCCAATGGAGAGAGGGCTTCCCTTGCGGCTAAGTTCCGGACTCCCCTGAGAGTGGGACAGCGGGAGTCAGGCCCAAGGTTGCACAGGTCGCCTGTAGGAGTGCTGGTTGACGGTCCACTCAGAAGCACAGCTGGTGCACAGAGATAGGTCTGCAGACAGGAGGCGCCTGTGCGTGGTATGTAAGCCCTTCTGGGATTTAGATGTTTACTGGGTAGTCGGTTCAAGCCAAGGTCAGGTACCAGGTGAGAATCAGAGCAGACGTAGTCAGATGGGTCATACACAGAGGTAAAGTAGAGTAGACAGGTCCAGGAGCAAGCCGAGTCGGTAACAGGAAGTCGCAGGTCAGAATCACAGGAACCCGGCACGGGGAGCTAGAGATCATCCAGCAACTTGAGGAAGTGATGAGCCTCCTTATAAAGGCCGTCTGGCACCAAACTGAGGCTGATGTGTACTTTTGCGGCCATGCAGAGTACTGGCAGAAATGCCAGATCTTCCAGAACTTCTGGCGTGAACAGGACCCTGACAAAGAGTGGTCTAAGGCCACAGGGAAGAGGGAAGCCACAGCTTGCCTAATCACTTTCCCAGGACTCTTCTCTGTTGCATATGAGTTGATTTAGGAGATGCTCAGTAATGCAGTGGGGGTTGCGCCAAGCACCCACACGTACTCTAACCTATATTCTGAATGCATGACCATGTATAAGCACATCTTCTATCATCTAAATGGATGTGTCCCACAGGCTCTGCACATTGGGTGGCCCTTGTACAGTCATGTACTTGAGGCCACATAACCTGACCGAAATGTCTACATTTATGACCAAATATATGTTGTGAGAACTAGCATTAAATGTAGAGCTTTACAGCACACAGCCACTCACTTCCTTCTGTTTTTAAGGGTTTTTTAGCCCAATTTTATTTAAAGGAAAGTTCCATAACATGTTTCCCATGCAGGGGTGTGCACCATCAAAACAAATTAAACAAATATTCAGCCTCCTGGCTTGTACACAGATTTCTGCTGCTCTGGCCTTCCACTTTAGGCTCCCAGCTGTCTCCTACAGACTCCTTCCTAAATGGCTGTTTGCACACAGCTAGCAGCCCCCTTTCTGCTCTGGCTTCCGCCTCTCCTAGGTGGAGTCCTCCTGATTCCAGGGCAATGACCTCCTGTCTGCCAGGGTGGAGCCCAGAACCCTGGTTAGGCCTCTGCAAAAAAGCCTTCACACACCTGTGTGATCAGTGTGCTGGATGTTCACAAAACATGGTCCCAGGATTGGAGATTTCATCCTTCCCAAATCACTTAGAAATCTCCAGGCCACAAGTCCCCAAAATGGGCTTTACAAACCAAAGACAAAACTGACAAACCAGTTTCCTCTGCATTAAAAGAACTGCCTGGAGCCCCTCAACCTGTATGGTTGAGAATCCTGGGTTATAACCTTGATTTTCACCATGGCAGGATACCGCACTGCCACAATGTAAATACCCCTCCTAATGGTTGAGTTCAGGTCTTTATAATGAAGGATACTGTTAATGCAACAGCATACAAAAACATAGCAGACAATTGTGCTCTTCTGACCTTGTGGTAACTTTGTCCATTCCAGCATGACTGTGCCCCTTTATACAAAGCCAGCTCCATAAAGACAGGGTTTGACTAGTGTGGTGTGGAGGAGCTCGAGTGTCCTGCACAGAGACCTGAGCTCAACCCTACTGAATACCTTTGGGATAAATTGGAACACCAGTTTTGAGCCAGGTCCACTCATTCAACATCAGTACCCGACCTCAAAAAATGGGCACAAATTCCTGCAGATACCATCGAAAATGTTGTGGAAAGCCTTCCCGGTAGAGTGGAAGCGGTTAGAGCCACAAAAGAGAGGTCAGCTCCAAAGTAATGGCAATAGTTTTAGAATTTGATGTCCAACAAGTTTGTATGACTAACAAGTTCAGCTCCAAAAAGATATGGTGTCAGCAGTTAGGTGTGGAGGAACTCAAGTGTCCTGGGCAGAGCCCTGACCTTAACCCTACTGAACACCTTTGGGATGAATTGGAATGAGCCAAGTCTTCTCATCCAACATCTCCATGAAGACATGGCTTGATGAGTTTGGTGTAGAACAGGGGTCTCCAAACTTTCTAAACATAGGGCCAGTTTACTGTCCTTCAAACTTTAGGGGGGCTGGACTGAGGCCAGTGGGAGAAGAAAACGTCCTGGAGTCAGTGGGAGTAAACAATGCCCCATCATTGTTATCAATGAGAGTAAACAATGCCCCATCATTAGTGTCAATGGGAGTCATAGTGCCCCATCATTGATATCAATTGGAGTCATAATGCCCTATTTATAGTGCTCCATCATTGGTGTCAGAGGGAGGAATAGTGCCCCATCAATGGTATCAATTGAGGAAATAGTGGTCCATCATTTGTGTTAGTGGGAGGAATAGTCCCCCATCAATGGTATCAATTGAAGAAATAGTGGTTCATATTTGGTGTCGTGGGAAGAATAGTTTCTCATTGTCAGTGGCAGGAACTATGCCACACTGATGCTGACAGTGGGAGGAATAATGCACCGATGGCTGGATAAAAGCAAGCAAAGGGCCACATCCGGCCCTCGAGCCGCAGTTTGGAGATCACTGGTGTAGAGGAACTCAAGTGGCCTTCAGACACCTGGCCTTAACCCTACTGAACACCTTTGGGAAGAATTGGAAGGAGCTAAGTCTTCTCATCCAACTTCTCCATAAAGACATGGCTTGATGAGTTTGGTGTGGAGGAACTCAAGTGGCCTTCTAAGCCCTGACCCCAACCCTACGAAACACCTTTGGATTGAATTGGAATGCCAATTGTGAGCCAGATCTTCTCATCCAACATCATTATCTGAGTTCACAATATGTGGAAAGCTTTCCCAGAAATGTGGAAGATGGTATAACCACAGAGGGGGGATACTTCATATTAATAGTCATGGTTTCGGAATAGGATGTCTAACAAGCTCAAGCAGGAGTGATGGTCGGGTGTTCATGGACGTTTGGCCATATAGTGTATATAAATTTTAGCTGTTACTTATAGCAGCCTTTCTCAACCAGGGTGCCCAGGCACCCTGGGGTGCCTTCAGGTTTCTTCAGGGGTGCCCTGGCAAAATGTCTAAAAACTGCCCAAAACTTGTATACAAGCCAACGGGGTGGAACAAGTCTGCCTTTTAGTTACACAAAACCACAGGTTTTCATTGTGCACCATTATGACCTTCTAGCCACGGATGTCCTGACAACCAATGACATCATCAGTTGATAAAGATGATGTCAGCTGACTGCACAGCATTCTCGTTTAATCCTCCCCCACCCCTATCCATCAGCGCTGGGGTCACATTAGCTCAGTGATGGAAAAAAACTGAGGGAGAATAGAAACACTGGAATACTAGTCAGTACCAGTGTGCAACAGTGTATTTCCTTTGGAAGAATAAATCACCTCCAATGTTGGGTGTCCTACGTGTGTGTGCGTTGCTGCGTTATATAAAACTATTAGAATCGTTTTTCACATTTTAGAAAGGGGTACAAGACTGTTCATAATTTTAAAGGGTGCCTCGGGACTGTCCATAATTTTAGAGGATGCCTTGGTTGAAAAAAGGTTGAGAAACACTGACTTATCCCATTAAGGAGCCAGTCAGCCTAGAGGTATCCATGGACTTTCATGGCATTTAATCTTCAACAAATTTTCAGACATCAGTAACGATGTTTGGAAAGTGATGATGATCTGAATCACCATTTGTAGACATCTTCCTCCAGAAGTTTTCTCTCATACAAATACCAAATCTTTAAGAAAATCAGTATCAGACATGAAAGTCAGTGACTTAAGACTACTAGAACCTGGAAGTTGTCTAAGACAGGTCACCTTCCCACTAGAAGTTAAAATTTTCTGAAAGGACGAGACTCTGTAACTGTGAAATTGGTCAGTTAAAGGACTACGGGAGTATAGCTGTTGAGTGGAAAAAATGCTTTTGCAGCTTTCTCCAGGTGGTATTTCTGGAATAGGCTCCGTAGTTTGGAGATTTCATAGTGTCTTGGGTGGGATGGAATCTCCATCCCAGTGTCCGGGTTTCGTGGAGGAACCGCAGGGTGTGTGACCAAGGTGGACACAGGCCTTGGGCTCCAACCTGGAGCGACAGGAGGTCTTCTACAGGAATCAGAGAGGCTGCAGGTGGCAGCCAAAGTATGAAGGTCTGTAAGAGACAGTTGATGGCCTGAGGACTTGGCCAGAGGAGTCTTGTGTGGCTCTAAGCTGTGTACCTGAAAGAGCTGGTGGTCAGAAGGACCAGTAACTATAGCAGCAGTGCTGCAGAAGAGTAGCCAGGTGGTCTAGTATTTTCATTTGGACTTTGTGTATTTTACTGGAGAAGAACCCCTGCGTGGGAAACCTTATGTCAGACTTTTCTTTTGTCTTTCCTTTTTATAAAAGTGGGCTACAAAGCCCCGAAAATAGTTCCTCACTTAAAAACGCATCTCCCACTGAGCTAGACTTCCCCAAAAGTTCAAATCTATACAGACCGTTCTTGTAAACCAAGACAGCGCGTTCAACAGGCGGACTCGGAGAGCTCTCCTTGTGTTTGTGTACTACTCGGTGTTGGGCTTTGACTTGTAATTATAGTGTATAGTTTATTTCAGTAGCTGCCAAGGAAACAGACACCGACTCGGGTCAAAGGTATTAAAATATCTTTACTAAGGCTTAAATATCGGCTATAAAAACACAAGAATAAAACAACACAAACAACAACCAATTCTTCTAACCTAGAGGCTAATCGTATAACATTTTATAATACAAATGTTCACTGATCCTCCCCGGGCCTACTTGCTGACACCTGTGATGTCTGTCTTGGGCCCACAGGAAGGAACCTGGCATGGTGGCAAGTATTTGTGCATTGGGGGCGGGTGGGGGTAATTATACTTTCTGGAGTCAGAAACAACACCTCCTGCACTCAGGGACCCAGATGGATAGACCACTAAGGAAGTCACATTGGTCCTATGGAAACAGAAACAACACCTCCTGCGCTCAGGGACCACGAATCAAGGGTGGGTGGATGGATAGACCACTAAGGAAGTCACCTTGGTCCTATGGAAACAGAAACAACATCTCCTGCGCTCAGGGACCACATATCAAGGGTGGGTGGATGGATAGACCACTAAGGCATTCACATTGGTCCTATGGAAGAAACAACATCTCCTGCGCTCAGGGACCACGGATCAAGGGTGGGTGGATGGATAGACCACTAAGGAAATCACATTGGTCCTATGGAAACAGAAACAACATCTCCTGCGCTCCACGACCCAGAGCAAGGGCGGGTGGATGAATAGACCACTAAGGAAGTCACATTGGTCCTATGGAAGAAACAACATCTCCTGCACTCAGGGACCACGGATCAAGGGTGGGTGGATGGATAGACCACTAAGGAAGTCACATTGGTCCAATGGAAACAGAAACAACATTTCTTGTGCTCAGGGACCACAGATCAAGGGTGGGTGGATGGATAGACCACTAAGGAGTCACATTGGTCCTATGGAAACAGAAACAACATCTCCTGCGCTCCACGACCCAGAGAAAGGGTGGGTGGATGGATAGACCACAAAGGAAGTCACCTTGGTCCTATGGAAACAGAAACAACACTTCCTGCGCTCAGGGACTATGAATCAAGGGTGGGTGGATGGATAGACCACAAAGGAAGTCACCTTGGTCCTATGGAAACAGAAACAACACTTCCTGCGCTCAGGGACTACGAATCAAGGGTGGGTGGATGGATAGACCACTAAGGAAGTCACATTGGTCCCATGGAAACAGAAAAAACATCTCCTGTGCTCCACGACCCAGAGCAAGGGTGGATGGATGGAAAAGGAACTTGAGAAGAAAACGCACCAACCTAGCTCTGAGGAAGAAGGCACCCACCTTCGAAACGTGTCTGGGGTGGCTGCACCCCCCCTCCAACCCAACATTTCAATTGTGCCCCTCCCTCCAAAGCCCCACAGGAATAGATTTAATTTGTGAGCTGCCTCTCTGCTAACAGCCTCCTGTGATCTCCATGTTGTTTATTTGCTGCTGAGAACCCACATGGAAGAAAAATATATTTGAAATGCTACAATTTTGGCCATATTCAATATATTTAAAAAAAAAAAAAAAAAAAAAAAAAAAAATATATATATATATATATATATATATATATATATATATATATATATATACTGCATGTTGAAATGCATTTTTATTACAAAATATATAAAAATTATTTTTAAAAATACATTTAAAAAATACTGTATGTCTTTAAAAATAAAAATCTACATTTTTGGAAGGCATTTACAAATATATGTAAAAATATATGTTAAAATTACTTTTTTATATGTAAAAAAAAATCTGAAGAATATATTTAAAACATATATAATTTTAAAAAGATATTTTTTTAAATATATTCTTCAGATTTTTTTAAACATATAAAAAAGTCATTTTAACACAGCAACAGCTGGAGGGCCGCCAGTTTGACACCTGTGGCTTAGAGGATCCTTTGCCCGGCAGTGACACACTTGTCAAAATCACTGGGTTTTAACATTGAGGACATGCTTGTGTCGATGGCTCCTCCTCCACTCGCAGTCCTCTCCTGGACACTTCTGCGCTGAGTGGTGGGGGCTGTGATCTCTCTCCCACTCATCCTTCTTGCTAGTGCAGCTCCTGTTTGTCTGTGAACACCATTGCCCGCTTGGTAATACAGGAGCACTGCACTGGCAGGTATGAGAAGGGGGAGCGAGAACACAGCCTGCACCGCCTCCCTCTTCTCCTTTCTGCTCCTAGTGCTGGGCTGACAGGAGTAGTGATGCCATTGTCACCACTCCTGTCAGCCTTGTAACAGAAGGAAAGTCCCCCCCCCCCCCATCCCTGCAGTAAACCCTTGCACCCAGGGCAGCCGCCCCTTTCGCCCACCCCTTGTCCCCGCCCTGCATGCACTTACCATGGAACAACTTATCTGAAGCTAGGTTGACTACTATACATCTATAGAAGGTTGGTACTTCTGTGCGAATCCTCTAGGGGCAGTGTTGGTCCATGAATGGCCACAAGCCACCCAGTTCAGAAGCCAGGCCAAGGTTGCTTCTCTTGGTAGATCTGTAGAGCTTAATACCCGTCCATCTTGTATAAAATATTCCGGCTTAGCCTCGATGTTTATCTCCCATCTTGACCCGCTTTTTATTCCAGTAGCTGGTAAGTGCCATTAAGACAGAACAAAGATATTCCAATGTAATGTTGAGCAATTGAACGCAAAGACTCAAAGCCACTGTGAAGTCGCTTTAATGTGCTCTCAAGGACAGTGATCTTATCTTCCTAATGTGCAGATTTGTGCACACATTACGAAATAATCATCAGATGCCAAAACTGCGAATTATCTTTCAAAACAAAGTCTAACGGGAGGTGTCAGAAATCCCCGAAGATCCCCCGCTGGGCCCCGGCATGGGGTCCTCTGATACTCTGTTATGTCTGTCTTCTGATACTACATATGGTTGTAATGTCTCAGCATTGTGCGTGTCTAATGGCTGCGCTTCGACTGTTTTCATGCTCGTTTCTAGTTTTGGATGGAGTGGGGAAGGCTTAGAACCCCTGCCAGGTTTGGACAATCTGTACTGACAAGTATCTAATTGTGCCTTTGTCTGGAGGAAAAAAAAAACATCGGGCTGCTCCATAGAAACAGTACAATGAGAACATTGTTGCCCTAGGACAGGAGGCATGCTATTGGCAGGATCGCCAGCTCAAAATGAGACAAAAAACCTTGGAAAAGTAAAACACATGCAGCCACCAAATCTATGCTGTAGGTCAGTGGTCTCCAAACTGGGGCCGAATGTGACCCCTTTTCTTGCTATTATCCAGCCCTTGGGGCAATATTTCATCCACGGACACCAACAATGGGGCATAATTCTACCCACTGACACCAATGAAGGAGCACAATTCCTCTCAATGACACCAATGATGGAGCACAATTCCTCTCAATGACACCAATGATGGGGCACAATTCCTCCCATTGACACCAATGATGGGGCACAATTCCTCCCACTGACACCAATTATGGGGCACAATTCCTCCCAAGCACACCAATTATGGGGCACAATTCCTCCCATTGACACCGATGATGGGGCACAATTCCTCCCATTGACACCGATGATGGGGCACAATTCCTCCCAAGCACACCAATTATGGGGCACAATTCCTCCCACTGACACCAATGATGGAGCACTATTCCTCCCACTGACACCAATGATGGGGCACAATTCCTTCCACTGACACCAATGATGGAGCACTATTCCTCCCACTGACACCGATGATGGGGCACAATTGCTCCCATTGACTCCGATGATGGGGCACAATTCCTCCCAAGCACACCAATTATGGGGCACAATTCCTCCCATTGACACCGATGATAGGACACAATTCCTCCCAAGCACACCAATTATGGGGCAAAATTACTCCCAAGGGTGCCAATGATGGGGCACAATTCCTCCCAATGACACCAATGATGGGGCACAATTCCTCCCAATGACACTAACGATGGGGCACAATTCCTCCCAATGACACCAATGATGGGACACAACTCCTCCCAATGACACTAACAATGGGGCACAATGACACTAACAATGGGGCACAATTCTTCCCAATGACACCAACAATGAGGCATTGTTTACTTCCCCTTATTCTTGGACATTTTCTTTTCCCAATGGCCACAGTCCGGCTCCACTAAAGTCTGAAGTAGATAAGTTGGCCCTTTTTTAGGAAAGCTTGGAGACCCCTGCTGTGGGTCGAAGGTCAGGAGTTCTGACTACATTAGCTGCATCCTGGCAAAGGTCAATCGGCTTGGATGTAGCACCCTCCTGTAGAGCTGGCTTCTAGGTAAATTTAGTTGGCTCCACTATAATCAGAGGAGCAGGGGTTGAGTAGGGCTGCATGGTGTCTCACAGGCTGCTGCTCTGTTACTTCCCTTCATCTTCTAGAGCAGGGGTGTCAAACTGGCGACCCTCCAGCTGTCGTGAAACTACAAGTCCCATCATGCCTCTATCTTTGGGAGTCATGCTTGTAACTGTAAATCTTGCAATGCCTCATGGGACTTGTAGTTTGGCAGCAGCTGAAGGGGCACCAGTTTGACACCTGTGTTTTAGAGGATTCTAGAAGAACAGGGAATGCAGGCTGAATATTTTATGGGACTCCAGCCAATCCCTGGGGAGGTGTGCCCAGTATTTGATGAGAAATCCCATAAATGGTGACGGTGTGGAGCTTTGGAAGGAGTACTAGTCACCAGAAAAGAGATCTTATGGGACATTCCTCTCTGTACTATGCAGTCAAGAAGTTGGGGAGTCCTCCATTTATTCAGTCCTACAGTTTATCAAGATATCCCATGCTCCTTGTCCCTATCCAAGTTCATCATTCCCAATAAAACCCCAAGAAGAAACCCCTAGACTGTTCTTTGGAGGCAGTGCAAGAGTGAGGAAAATGCTATGTGCTTGGCTGTGTGTACTTTAAGTTGAGAAATACAGTATCTCCCAGAAGTGAGTCCACCCCTCACATCTCTGTAAGTATTTGATTCTATCTTTTCATGTGACAACACTGAAGAAATGAGTCCACCCCTAAGTGACAAGGTCCAAATTGAGCCCAATTAGCCATTTTCCCTCCCCCTTTCATGTGACTCGTTAGTGTTACAAGGTCTCAGGTGTGACTTGTACTGTGACATACTGAAGCAGAGCATGATCCCCTCCCTTCGGAGACTGGACCGCAGGGCAGTATACCAACATGAGAACGACCCCAAACACACCTCCAAGACCACCACTGCCTTGCTAAAGAAGCTGAGGGTAAAGGTGATGGACTGGCCAAGCATGTCTCCAGACCTAAACCCTATTGAGCATCTGTGGGGCATCCTCAAACGGAAGGTGGAGGAGCGCAAGGTCTCTAACATCCACCAGCTCCGTGATGACGTCATAGAGGAGTGGAAGACAGAAGGTGGAGGAGCGCAAGGTCTCTAACATCCACCAGTTCCGTGATGTCATCATGGAGGAGTGGAAGAGGACTCCAGTGGCAACCTGTGAAGCTCTGGTGACCTCCATGCCCAAGAGGGTTCAGGCAGTGCTGGAAAATAATGGCGGCCACACAAAATATTGACACTTTGGGCCCAATTTGGACCTCGTTACTTAGGGATGGACTCACTTTTGTTGCCAGCGGTTTAGACATCAATGGCGGTGTGTTGAGTTATTTTGAGGGGACAGCAAATTTCCATGTTATACAAGCTGTACACTGACTACGTCACATTGTAGCAAAGTGTCATTTCTTCAGTGTTGTCACATGAAAAGATAGAATTAAATATTGACACAAATGTGAGGGGTGGGGACTCACTTCTGGGAGATACTGTATATATATATATACATTCTATACAGTCCGGGGGAGGGGCGGGACTCACTTCTAGGAGATACTGTATAGATATATATACATTGTATACAGTCTGGGGGAGGGGTGGACTCACTTCTAGGAGATACTGTATATATATATACATTGTATACAGTCCGGGGGAGGGGTGGACTCACTTCTAGGAGATACTATATATATATATATATATATATATATATACAGTGGGGATCGAAAGTTTGGGCACCCCAGCTAAAAATTTGTATTAATGTGCATAAAGAAGCCAAGGAAAGATGGAAAAATCTCCAAAAGGCATCAAATTACAGATTAGACATTCTTATAATATGTCAACAAAAGTTAGATTTTATTTCCATCATTTACACTTTCAAAATAACAGAAAACAAAAAAATGGCGTCTGCAAAAGTTTAGGCACCCTGCAGAATTTATAGCATGCACTGCGCCCTTTGCAAAGTTGAGACCTGCCAGTGTCATGGATTGTTCTCAATCATCGTCTGGGAAGACCAGGTGATGTCAATCTCAAAGGTTTTAAATGCCCAGACTCATCTGACCTTGCCCCAACAATCAGCACCATGGGTTCTTCTAAGCAGTTGTCTAGAAAACTGAAACTGAAAATAGTTGACGCTCACAAAGCTGGAGAAGGCTATAAGAAGATAGCAAAGCATTTTCAGATGTCAATATCCTCTGTTCGGAATGTAATTAAGAAATGGCAGTCATCAGGAACAGTGGAAGTTAAAGCAACATCTGGAAGACCAAGAAAAATATCAGACAGAACAGCTCGCAGGATTGTGAGAAAAACAATTCAAAACCCACGTTTGACTGCACGATCCCTCCAGAAAGATCTGGCAGACACTGGAGTTGTGGTACACTATTCCACTATAAAGAGGTACAAATATGGTCTTCATGGAAGAGTCATCAGAAGAAAACCTCTTTTACGTCCTCACCACAAAAATCATCGTTTGAACTTTGCAAATGAACATATAGACAAGCCTGATGCATTTTGGAAACAAGTTCTGTGGACCGATGAGGTTAAAATGGAACTTTTTGGCCGGAATGAGCAAAGGTACGTTTGGAGAAGAAGGGGCACAGAATTTAATGAACAGAACCTCTGTCCAACTGTTAAGCATGGGGTTGGATCAATCATGCTTTGGGGTTGTGTTGCAGCCAGTGGCACAGGGAACATCTCACGAGTAGAAGGAAAAATGGATTCAATAAAATTTCAGCAAATTTTGGATGGTAACTTGATGCCATCTGTGAAAAAGCTGAAGTTAAAGAGAGGATGGCTTCTACAAATGGATAATGATCCTAAACACACCTCGAAATCCACGGGGGATTACATCAAGAGGTGTAAACTGAAGGTTTTGCCATGGCCTTCACAATCTCCTGACCTCAACATCATTGAAAATCTATGGATAGACCTTAAAAGAGCCGTGCGTGACAGACAGCCCAGAAATCTCAAAGAACTGGAAGACTTTTGTAAGGAATAATGGGCAAAGATACCTCAAACAAGAATTGAAAGACTCTTGGCTGGCTACAAAAAGCGTTTACAAGCTGTGATACTTGCCAAAGGGGGCAGTACAAGATATTAACTCTGCAGGGTGCCCAAACTTTTGCAGACGCCATTTTTTTGTTTTCTGTTATTTTGAAAGTGTAAATGATGGAAATAAAATCTAACTTTTGTTGACATATTATAAGAATGTCTAATCTGTAATTTGATGCCTTTTGGAGATTTTTCCATCTTTCTTTGGCTTTTTTATGCACATTAATACAAATGTTTAGCTGGGGTGCCCAAACTTTCGATCCCCACTGTATATATTGTATACAGTCCGGGGGGAGGGGGGGACTCACTTCTGGGAGATGCTGTATAACTGCCTTCAACAGTGGCACCTATGGGGGGGCACTACATGGACAATCAACATTAGCACCAGGGAAGTACATTGTCACATGGCCATCATCAGTGGCAGCTTCTAGATTCCTATCTGCTTGAGGTCTCCTTTAACCACTTGCTTCCCGGGAGACTTTTTACCTTTTTTTGCACACATTTTAAAATCTAAATTTTTTACTAGAAATGTAAAAAAATAAATAAAAAGTATATATTTTGTGAAGGTAGAGACCCTGGAGAATAATATGGTGGTAGCTGCACAATATTATACCCTTTTTTTTTGTAAAATATAAAAGATTGGGTGACGTTGAGTAGGTAGATACCAAACATGTCAAATGTTAAAAATGTGCATGCTTGTGGAATTGCAAAAAAAAACCATGGCACCTACATTTTCCCTTTACAGGTTATCAGTTCAGAGTTAACCATGAATTACAACCCTACAGTTCTTCTTCTCACTCCGACATTCATGACGATACCTCACATGTGTGTCACAACTGATGTGTACATACATGTGCTTGCCATACACTGCATTTTTTATATGGGGTATTTATGGGGGAGGCAGGGGTGCTTTAATTTATTTTTATTATGTTTATTAATTTTATATTTTTCTTTATACATTTACATTTTTTTAAATTTCTTGCTGACACAAGGGGGGCTAACAAGTGTCGGATATCTGGAATGTCATCAAATCTGTGTCCTTTTTAAGGCATCTAATTTTCAAAACAGGTAAAAGTTGCAAGGTGATAAGTGAGGGGAATAAGGTGGCTGGTCAAGTTTCAGAATGGATTTCTAGGCCAGGAACTCGCAAACATATCACGTGCAGGAGCATTGTCATGGTGGAGCATGTGCAGGAGCATTGTCATGGTGTAGAAAATGGAGAAGCATTGTTGTGGTGGAGAATCCATTTGTCAGGCCAGAGTTCCGGTCTTTTCAATTCCCATAGCCTTTGTTCATGTTTGCATCCATCCTTTGTATTTATGGATGCCCATAGCATAGCATGGGAAGGTTACAGATACTTTTTATGGGGACATTGGGGGTCTATTAGTCCCCTGGTGTTTCCCCTGCCCTGCAATGCAGCTATTTAAGCACAGGTTGTGATTGAATAGCTGCATACTGGGCTACACTACCCAAGGAATGACAGCTGCGACCCCAGAAGTGATGTAATACATGTCACAACTGGGGTCATTAGTTGCAGGAGGAATCAGGGAACAGATACATTTCATTTTCTTTTATTTTTTATACATTTTATATTATTCTTTATACATTTTAATTTTTTTTTTATTGCTATAACAAGGGGGCTAACAAGAGTTGGATTTTTTGAATGTCATCAAATCTGTGTCCTTTTCAGGCATTTTTTAATTTTCAAAACAGGTAAAAGTTGCAAGGTGCTAAGTTAGGGGAATAAGGTGGCTGGTCAAGTTTCAGAATGGATTTCTGGGCCAGGAACTCGCAAACATTTAACACATCATGTGTAGGCGCATTGTCATGGTGGAGAATGTGCAGGAGCATTGTCGTGGTGGGGAATGTGCAGGATTATTGTCATAGTGGAGGATGTGCAGGAGCATTGTCAGGGTGTAGAATGTGCAGGAGCATTGTCGTGATGGAGAATCCATTTGTCAGGCCAGAGTTCCGGTCTTTTCGATTCCCGTAGCCTTTGTTCACGTTTTCATCCGTCCTTTGTATTTCTGGATGCCCATAGCATAGCATGGGCAGACGACAGATACTTTTTATGGAGACATCGGTGGTCTATTAATCCCTTAGTGTTTCCCATGCCCTCCAATGCAGCTATTTAGGCACAGGTTGTGATTGAATAGCTGCATATTCGGCTAGAAAAAAAAACAGGTAAAAGTTGCAAGGTGCTAAGTCAGGGAAATAAGGTGGCTGGTCAAGTTTCAGAATGGATTTCTGGGCCAGGAACTCGCAAACATTTAACACATGATGTGTAGGAGCATTGTCATAGCGGATGATGTGGCAGGAGCATTGTCATGATGGAGAATGTGCAGGAATATTGTCGTGGTGGAGAATCCATTTGTCAGGCCAGAGTTCCAGTCTTTTCGATTTGCCCTCCAATGCAGCTATTCAAGCATAGGTTGTGATTGAATAGCTCCATACTGAGCTACACTACCCAAGGAATGACAGCTGCTACCCCAGAAGTTATGTAATACATGTCACAACTGGGGTCATCAGTTGCAGGGGGGATCAGGGAACAGATGCCCCCGCCCACCCCCTGAATTCCTTCTGATCTCACTGTGGGACCTGCTCCTTTGGTCCTGGGCTCCCCAGAGGACTAGGTGCTGCCGGTGGGGGGAGGGCGCACTTTGAGAGCCTCTTAAAGCTGGTATCAATCCCACAGTTGCAGCAGCAGCTGTGACCTTGATTTGACCACTTGCCTACTATGCCATTTATAAAAGACCCTCGGTAGACAAGCGGTTAAAAATGTTTTATTTTTCCTCGGCGTTCCGTGACTCATCCTACGGCCTCCTGCGGAGCTCCCAGGTTAATCCGAATAATCTTTATATTTTTCAGCAGGGGGGGAATGTTCTCCTGTATATAATCTTTTTAGTTTATTATCTTTTTTTTTAGGTATTATGTTTTTCCCGTCAAGGGTTCAAAATGAGCCGTGAGTGCCGCGTCACATCTATTAGCGCAAAGGCAAAGGTGCCTTAGGACATCTAGGATACGTACGCCGCGCCGGCTAGATCTGCGCTATCACAATTTAGCCGCTAAATTATTTTTGGCCGTTTAATTCACAAAATTTGCACAGCGCCGAGTCGGATGATTAACACCCGACGACTTCCTCGCCACAGAGCTGGGAGCGCAGCGGAAGCCGTTGACCCAGATGTCTGCTAATGGCATAAACAAATGATAAGCCGAGTTTTTCGGAATAATCTTCATCAGGCTCGTCGATTCATTAGATGGAAATAGAACGGGAGAAGAGCTAAAATTACTATTAGCGTGTGATAAAAGGAACGCACCGCGTTTTTAACGTGGGAGAGTAATTGCAGTCTTGGCAATAATTTTTTTTTCTTTGCATGAAGATTATGCAGGTTTGGGTCTTCTGCTAAATTTAGGGACATGTTTATGCAGCAGTGAAGGTGACTTTCACCAAACATTGACTGGTGGTGAATCAATCACTGTCATCTATAGCACGTGGACCACTTGGACCAGGAACAGGGGCGGACTAACCATTTGGAAACTCGGGCACTGCCCGAGGGCCCGGGGTCAGTAAGGGGCCCCATGAGATGCCCTGGTACCTTTTTCATAGGCTTTTTTGAGTTTGGGCAAGGACACAGGGGCCCCATGATCCCCTATTGCCCGGGGGCGCCATGAGTCATCAGTCCGCCCCTGACCAGGAAGATTCACCTGCAGTGGATGTAGAGTGAATGTCAGATTAATTTTTTTTATGGCTATGCCCATAGGGCCCATTCACACTTCTGCATTGCAGGAAAGCACATAACCTGTTACTGCTTTGTGGTGCCAAATATTTTGAATGGCATCCCAATGCAATAAGTCAACACGCAAGTCACCACCAGGCATGGCAATACCCAGCAGTGTGTCGCATTAGAAAAAAGGATCATGTGCCCTCCTCCTACCCCCTTCATCTTTCCTACTTCTTTCATCCTTTCTAGTTTCCCCTTCATCCTTTCAGCTTCCCTTTTATCTCTCCTCCTTCCCCCTTCATCCCTCCTCCTCCCCACTTTATCCTTCCTACTTTTATCCCTCCTTCCTCCTCTCTCATCCCTTTTCCCTCCTTCCCTCTTCATTCTTTCTCCCTCTCCCTTCATTCCACCTACCTAACTCTTTCATACATTTTCCTTCACCACTCTTCCTTCCCCCATCCTCTTTCCCTCTTCATCCCTTCTCATCCCCCCTGCATCTCTCGTCCTTCACCATCATACCTCATCCCTCCACTTCCCCCTTCATCCTTCATCCTTCCCCCCCCTCTCCATCCCCTTTATCCTTCCTTCTTGATCCTTCTTCCCTTCCCCTTTATCCCTCCCCTCCTTATCCTTCCCCTTTATCCCTCCTACACCTTCCTCCCTGCTCCTTCCGCATTCATCCTTCCATCCTTTTGTCTTCATCCTTTATTTCTCATCCTTCCCCCCTCATCCTTCCTCCTTCTCCTTGCATCCCTCGTCTTTCCCCCTGCATTCCTCCTTCCCCCCTTCATCCCTCTTCCTTCCTTGTTCATCTCTCCTCCATCCTCTTCATCCTTCCTTCTTGATCCTTCTTCCTTTCCCTTTATCCTTCCCCCTCCTTATCCTTCCTCCCTCCTACCCATTCATTTCTGCTCCTTCCCCATTCATCCTTCCTTCCTTCCTTCCCCTTTATCTCTCATCCTTACCCCCTCATCCTTCCTCTTGCATCCCTCGTCCTTCCCCCTGCATTCGTCCTCTTCCTCCTTCATCCTTCCTTCTTCCCCTTTCATCCTTCCTCCTGAATTCCTCCTCCTCCTGTTTCATCCCTCCACTTCCCCTTCATCTTTCTCTTTCCCCCATTCATCCCTACTCAGGGGCGGACTGACCAAGGGCCCGGGCTGAGTAGGGGGCCCCATGAGATGCCCCTGGTACCTTTTTCATAGGCTTTTTTGAGTTTGGGCAAGGACACAGGGGCCCCATGATCCCCTATTGCCCGGGGGCCCCATGAGTTGTCAGTCTGCCCCCTGTCCCTACTCCTCCATCCCTTGTCCTTCCTCCCTCATCCTTCTTCCTTCCCATTTTTCCTACTCCTCCATCCTGCATCCCTTGTCCTTCCCCCTTCATCCTCCACTTCCCTCTTCATCCTTCCTCCTTCCCCCTTCATCCCTCTACTTCCCCCTTCATCCTTCCTCCTTCCCCCCCTTTATCCCTCTTCTTTCCTTGTCCATCTCTCCTCCATCCCCTTCATTCTTCTTTCTTGATCCTTCTTCCTTTCCCCCTTATACCTCCCCTCCTTATCCTTCCCCTTCATCCCTTTTACCCCTTCATCCCTCCTCCATCCCCTTCATCCTGCCTTCCTTCCTTCTTCCTCCTTTCCCTTTATCCCTCATCCTTCCTTCCTCTCCTCTTCATCCCTTCTCCCCCTTTCATCCCTCCTCCTTCCCCTTCATCCCTTCTTCTCCCCTCTTCACCCTTCCTACTTCCCCCCTTCATCCCTCTTCCTAATCCTCCATCCTCCTTTCTTTTATGTCCTTCATCCTTTCATTTTCTTCTCCGCCATTTTGTCCTCTTCCTTTCCCCCCCCCCCATTTTTTAACCCTAATGAATGCATTTCCAGTCACCTGGCAACAATAGATCCCCCAGCAACAATAGACCCCCGGCAGCAACAACAGATCTCTAAACCCTCTAGCATCCAGCAATAATAAACCCCCTCCCTCAACAGCAGTTCTTTCCCAGCAACAAAGGACACCCCCAGAAACATAAGACCCCCCTAGTAACAACAGATCTCCCACCAGCAACACTGGACCCTCTACTCATAAATAGGATCCCCACCAGCAACAATAGATATCCTAGCAGCAAGCATCAATAGACCCTCCAGCATACCCCAGCGCCCTTTGCCACTACATACATCCAGCGCTGGAGGTGCCGGAACCCCCCCCCCACACACACACGTTCCCACTGAAAAAAATCCCTGCATTCTCTTGTGTTTCAAAACTCTTTCAGGAGGACTGTTTCCCTAGGACCATAAAAGCCCCGAGATATCACCTCCACAGTCCTCAAGAGAGATAATCCTGCATAAAGTGGTTTCTGGCAGCCAACAATAAATTGCTAGGCTTGGGATGACCAACCCTTTAAACTACTGATTAATTATTGTGCCTTTAAGAACGATAAAAATTAAAGCTGAATGCTCCACTGCCTGCTCTATATACAGCCTGGCAATAAATACAAACACAATGATAAAGGATTTGAGCCTCGCTCATTAATCTAAGCTTTAATTTATAACAGGATACGTTGACGATGTGTTTATGGTGAACTCCAAATAATAAATCCAGCTCTATTGCTGGCATCGTTAGATAATGGCTGTAATCATCCACGCTGTATTTATGAAGCACGGTCCAGATGGCATGGAGGGAAAAAAAAAAGGTGAGCGTGAGTTATGCCGAAGTGACGTCTGGAAGAAAAGACATTAAGGGATCACAGGGCAATGGCTGGCTTAGCCGGGGGGGGGGAGCTGCGGATTAGCGGTTATTTATATGTAGCCATTATGATGATATCATAAAACAATGAAACATTGTCACGTCTTTAATTTGTACAAGTTTGCTGGTGCTGAGCGGTTTATTTTTTGCTTGTTTTTTTTTTCTTTCTTTCTTTTATAATCGCTGGTGATGTAGGATTCATAGGTTTGGTCTTGTGGTCCCATTTGTAGTGCCTCTGGAAGAACTGACGCTGATGGCTTGTTATTGACCATACAAGCTCCAAGGGTGTCACCGTCATCCTCAAACTGGTTGTAGACCTCTGATGTGACCATTATGATGATGTCATAAAACAATGAAACATTGTCACGTCTTTAATTTGTACACGTTTGGTGGTGTTGAGCGGTTTATTTTTTGCTTGTTTGGTTTTTTTTCTTTCTTTTATAATAGCTGATGATGTAGGATTCACAGGTTTGGTCTTGTGGTCCCATTTGTAGTGCCTCTGGAAGAACTGACGCTGATGGCTTGTTATTGACCATACAAGCTCCAAGGGTGTCACCATCATCCTCAAATTGGTTGTAGACCTCTGATGTGACCATTATGATGATATCATAAAACAATGAAACATTGTCACATCTTTAATTTGTACAAGTTTGGTGGTGTTGAGTGTTTTTTTGTTGTTGTTGTTTTTATTTTCTTTGTTTCTTTTATAATCGCTGGTGATGTAGGATTCATAGGTTTGGTCTTGTGGTCCCACTTGTAGTGCCTCTGAAAGAACTGACACTGCTGGCTTGTTATTGACCATACAAGCTCCAAGGGTGTCACCATCATCCTCAAATTGGTGGTAGGTCTCTGACGTGAATTTGACCAAAGCATGTCCCTCTATAGTGCGTACTTGTCTCAATTCAGAGCACTAAGTGTCATGTCTGTCCACTGGCGTGTTCCTCTGCTATCAGCATGAGTCACTTTTGACAGGTTTCCCTGACACCTAGAGAAAAAATGGTGACAGGGGAGGGAGCTCCAGCACACAAAATGTGATTGACAGCCTCGGCTCTGTTTGTGTGTGCTGTGTGAAGGGGGGGAGGTGTCCCATCCCTCCAATCAGCTTTCACTGAGTTCTACAGTGTGTAACTTCAGCTCCCTGCCCCCTACTTTTTGAAATCTCAGACAAGCTGTTTAAATTCTGCACTTTGAAAAAGATGTAGAGGGGAGAGAGCTACAGACAAACAGGTACAACTTATGTAGGAGGATTTGTTTCATCTGTGTGTATCACCTGAGAGCAGTCACTTCACTGGGTATACTTAAGGGTTTACAACCATTTTAACAAAGTATATCCTTCTATAATGTGTACTTGCTTCTATCCAAAGCACCTAGTGTGATGTCTGTCTCTCAATCCTCTGCTATCCTGCATGATCACCTCTGACAGTCTCTGCCAATGCCAGACAATCCTGAGAGACGATACCCCCCCCCCCCCCAGCACACAGCAGGTGATTGACATCTTCTGCTGTGCATGTTTCCTTATGGGACTATTTAAAGGGGTGTGTGTCCATTGCCTCCACTCAGGTCTCAGATGACACTCAGCTCACTGCTCTTTGAGTATAGTGTGTGATATCACATCCCCGCCTCCTGCCTTCTGGAGCTCAGAAATGCTATATAAATTCTGGAGTTTGAATGGATGTAGAGAGGAGAAGGCTACAGATAAACAGGTACAACTTATATAAGAGGATTTGTTTTATCTCTGTGTATCACCTGAGGCCAGTCACTTCATTAGGTATATGTAAAGGATTACAACAACTTAAACTGTTTTGTGAGTCACTTACCTGAAGACGTACGCCAGCCTGCAATTCTGTTTAGAGTCATTGACTCCTTAACAAGTTATAAAAAGAAAATGGTCAGAAATGGTGGTTTCTATATTTCTGTTGCCGTAGGGTCAGGGGTGTCTTAGCACAGTGCCCAGGGGCCCCAGGTGCATGGGGGCCCCGTGATAATTTTGAAATATTTCATACATGCTAACTGTCCCAGATTTGCCTGGACAGTCATGCTTTTTACCAAGTTGTCCTGGGATGGCAGTGTCCCGGAACCTGTATTATGCCCTCCTGATCCCTGTACTGTGCCCTCCTGATCCCAGTATTGTGCCCTCCTGATTCCCCCTGTACTGTGCCCTCCTGATCCCTGTACTGTGCCCTCCTGATCCCAGTATTGTGCCCTCCTGATTCCCCCTGTACTGTGCCCTCCTGATCCCAGTAGTTTGCCCTCCTGATCCCAGTATTTTGCCCTCCTGATCCCAGTATTGTGCCCTCCTGACTGCCCCTGTATTGTGCCCTCCTGATCTCATTATTGTGCCCTCCTGATTCCCCCTGTACTGTGCCCTCCTGATTCCCCCTGTACTGTGCCCTCTTGATCCCAGTATTGTGCCCTCCTGATTCCCCCTGTACTGTGCCCTCCTGATCCCAGTATTGTGCCCTCCTGATCCCAGTATTGTGCCCTCCTGATCCCAGTATCGTGCCCTCCTGATCCCAGTGTTGTGCCCTCCTGATCTCGTTATTGTGCCTTCCTGATTCCCCCTGTACTGTGTCCTCCTGATCCCAGTATTGTGGCCTCCTGACTCCCGCTGTACTGTGCCCTGCTGATTCCCCCTGTACTGTGCCCTCCTGATCCCAGTATTGTGCCCTCCTGATTCCCCCTGTACTGTGCCCTCCTGATCCCAGTAGTTTGCCCTCCTGATCCCAGTAGTTTGCCCTCCTGATCCCAGTATTTTGCCCTCCTGATCCCAGTATTGTGCCCTCCTGATCCCAGTATTGTGCCCTCCTGACTCCCCCTGTATTGTGCCCTCCTGATCTCATTATTGTGCCCTCCTGATTCCCCCTGTACTGTGCCCTCTTGATCCCAGTATTGTGCCCTCCTGATTCCCCCTGTACTGTGCCCTCCTGATTCCCCCTGTACTGTGCCCTCTTGATCCCAGTATTGTGCCCTCCTGATTCCCCCTGTACTGTGCCCTCCTGATTCCCCCTGTACTGTGCCCTCTTGATCCCAGTATTGTGCCCTCCTGATTCCCCCTGTACTGTGCCCTCCTGATTCCCCCTGTACTGTGCCCTCTTGATCCCAGTATTGTGCCCTCCTGATTCCCCCTGTACTGTGCCCTCCTGATTCCCCCTGTACTGTGCCCTCCTGATCCCAGTATTGTGCCCTCCTGATCCCAGTATTGTGCCCTCCTGATCCCAGTGTTGTGCCCTCCTGATCTCGTTATTGTGCCTTCCTGATTCCCCCTGTACTGTGTCCTCCTGATCCCAGTATTGTGCCCTCCTGACCCCCCCCCCCCCGTACTGTGCCCTCCTGATCCCAGTATTGTGCCCTCCTGACTCCCCCTGTATTGTGCCCTCCTGACTCCCCTGTATTGTGCCCTCCTGATTCCCCTTGTACTGTGCCCTCCTGATTCCCCCTGTACTGTGCCATCCTGATCCCAGTATTGTGCCCTCTTGATTCCCCCTGTACTGTGCCCTCTTGATCCCAGTATTGTGCCCTCCTGATCCCAGTGTTGTGCCCTCCTGATTCCCCCCCCCCGTACTGTGCCCCTTTGCCTTGAGAGTAGGTGTGTAAACTGATGGTGACAGGTAGGGGCCCCCTTTACCCAGGGGCCCGTGATGCTGTTAAGACGGCCCTGAGTAGGGTACCTGTAAGACAGATGTGGCCCTGGAGCTTCATTGGATGATGCAGCTCGCTATCAGAGCTTTATAGCTTGTGCTTTTTTTTTTTTTTCCACCAGTGTCTTCAGCCCCATTCCATTGTGTCATGTAATGAAAGAATTTGCTCAGCCGTGTCTGTCCTCAGGGAGGCAGCGGAGGCCATTTTTCAAATGGGCAGCACAGTGGCTAAATGGTTAGCACTCCCACCTGGCAGTACTCGGGTCATCGGTTCGAATCCAAACCACGGCACCACCTGCCTGGAGTTTGCATGTTCTCCCTGTGCCTGCGTGGGTTTCCTCCAGGTACTCCGGTTTCTTCCCACACTCCAAAAACATGCTGGTAGTTGAATTGGCTCCTGTCTAAATTGTCTCTAGTATGTGTATGTATGAATGTGAGTTAGGGACCTTAGATTGTACGCTCCTCGGGGGCGGGGACTGATGTGAATGTACAATATATATGTAAAGCGCTGCGTAAATTTACAGCGCTATATAAGTACCTGAAATAAATAACTCACGAGCAAAGGAAATACAGGCCCATAACCAGCCACCGCCAGCCAAGGAAATACAGGCCCATAACCAGCCACCGCCAGCCAAGGAAATACAGGCCCATAACCAGCCACCGCCAGCCAAGGAAATACAGGCCCATAACCAGCCACCGCCAGCCAAGGAAATACAGGCCCATAACCAGCCACCGCCAGCCAAGGAAATACAGGCCCATAACCTGCCACTGCCAGCCAAGGAAATACAGGCCCATAACCCACCACTGCCAGCCAAGGAAATACAGGCCCATAACCTGCCACTGCCAGCCAAGGAAATACAGGCCCATAACCCACCACTGCCAGCCAAGGAAATACAGGCCCATAACCAGCCACCGCCAGCCAAGGAAATACAGGCCCATAACCAGCCACCGCCAGCCAAGGAAATACAGGCCCATAACCCACCACTGCCAGCCAAGGAAATACAGGCCCATAACCTGCCACTGCCAGCCAAGGAAATACAGGCCCATAACCCACCACTGCCAGCCAAGGAAATACAGGCCCATAACCAGCCACCGCCAGCCAAGGAAATACAGGCCCATAACCAGCCACCGCCAGCCAAGGAAATACAGGCCCATAACCAGCCACCGCCAGCCAAGGAAATACAGGCCCATAACCAGCCACCGCCAGCCAAGGAAATACAGGCCCATAACCAGCCACCGCCAGCCAAGGAAATACAGGCCCATAACCAGCCACCGCCAGCCAAGGAAATACAGGCCCATAACCAGCCACCGCCAGCCAAGGAAATACAGGCCCATAACCAGCCACCGCCAGCCAAGGAAATACAGGCCCATAACCAGCCACCGCCAGCCAAGGAAATACAGGCCCATAACCAGCCACCGCCAGCCAAGGAAATACAGGCCCATAACCAGCCACCGCCAGCCAAGGAAATACAGGCCCATAACCAGCCACCGCCAGCCAAGGAAATACAGGCCCATAACCAGCCACCGCCAGCCAAGGAAATACAGGCCCATAACCCACCACTGCCAGCCAAGGAAATACAGGCCCATAACCTGCCACCGCCAGCCAAGGAAATACAGGCCCATAACCCACCACTGCCAGCCAAGGAAATACAGGCCCATAACCAGCCACCGCCAGCCAAGGAAATACAGGCCCATAACCAGCCACCGCCAGCCAAGGAAATATAGGCCCATAACCAGCCACCGCCAGCCAAGGAAATATAGGCCCATAACCAGCCATCGCCAGCCAAGGAAATACAGGCCCATAACCAGCCACCGCCAGCCAAGGAAATATAGGCCCATAACCCACCACTGCCAGCCAAGGAAATACAGGCCCATAACCTGCCACTGCCAGCCAAGGAAATACAGGCCCATAACCCACCACTGCCAGCCAAGGAAATACAGGCCCATAACCCACCACCACCAGCCAAGGAAATACAGACCCATAACCCACCACCACCAGCCAAGGAAATACAGGCCCATAACCAGCCACCGCCAGCCAAGGAAATATAGGCCCATAACCAGCCACCGCCAGCCAAGGAAATACAGGCCCATAACCAGCCACCGCCAGCCAAGGAAATACAGGCCCATAACCTGCCACTGCCAGCCAAGGAAATACAGGCCCATAACCTGCCACTGCCAGCCAAGGAAATACAGACCCATAACCTGCCACTGCCAGCCAAGGAAATACAGGCCCATAACCTGCCACTGCCAGCCAAGGAAATACAGGCCCATAACCCACCACCGCCAGCCAAGGAAATACAGGCCCATAACCCACCACCGCCAGCCAAGGAAATACAGGCCCATAACCAGCCACCGCCAGCCAAGGAAATACAGGCCCATAACCCGCCACTGCCAGCCAAGGAAATACAGGCCCATAACCCACCACCGCCAGCCAAGGAAATACAGGCCCATAACCCACCACTGCGAGCCAAGGAAATACAGGCCCATAACCAGCCACCGCCAGCCAAGGAAATACAGGCCCATAACCAGCCACCGCCAGCCAAGGAAATACAGGCCCATAACCCACCACTGCCAGCCAAGGAAATACAGGCCCATAACCCACCACCACCAGCCAAGGAAATACAGGCCCATAACCAGCCACCGCCAGCCAAGGAAATACAGGCCCATAACCAGCCACCGCCAGCCAAGGAAATACAGGCCCATAACCAGCCACCGCCAGCCAAGGAAATACAGGCCCATAACCAGCCACCGCCAGCCAAGGAAATACAGGCCCATAACCCACCACTGCCAGCCAAGGAAATACAGGCCCATAACCTGCCACTGCCAGCCAAGGAAATACAGGCCCATAACCCACCACTGCCAGCCAAGGAAATACAGGCCCATAACCAGCCACCGCCAGCCAAGGAAATACAGGCCCATAACCAGCCACCGCCAGCCAAGGAAATATAGGCCCATAACCAGCCACCGCCAGCCAAGGAAATATAGGCCCATAACCAGCCATCGCCAGCCAAGGAAATACAGGCCCATAACCAGCCACCGCCAGCCAAGGAAATATAGGCCCATAACCCACCACTGCCAGCCAAGGAAATACAGGCCCATAACCTGCCACTGCCAGCCAAGGAAATACAGGCCCATAACCTGCCACTGCCAGCCAAGGAAATACAGGCCCATAACCCACCACTGCCAGCCAAGGAAATACAGGCCCATAACCCACCACCACCAGCCAAGGAAATACAGACCCATAACCCACCACCACCAGCCAAGGAAATACAGGCCCATAACCAGCCACCGCCAGCCAAGGAAATATAGGCCCATAACCAGCCACCGCCAGCCAAGGAAATACAGGCCCATAACCAGCCACCGCCAGCCAAGGAAATACAGGCCCATAACCTGCCACTGCCAGCCAAGGAAATACAGGCCCATAACCTGCCACTGCCAGCCAAGGAAATACAGACCCATAACCTGCCACTGCCAGCCAAGGAAATACAGGCCCATAACCTGCCACTGCCAGCCAAGGAAATACAGGCCCATAACCCACCACCGCCAGCCAAGGAAATACAGGCCCATAACCCACCACCGCCAGCCAAGGAAATACAGGCCCATAACCAGCCACCGCCAGCCAAGGAAATACAGGCCCATAACCCGCCACTGCCAGCCAAGGAAATACAGGCCCATAACCCACCACCGCCAGCCAAGGAAATACAGGCCCATAACCCACCACTGCGAGCCAAGGAAATACAGGCCCATAACCAGCCACCGCCAGCCAAGGAAATACAGGCCCATAACCAGCCACCGCCAGCCAAGGAAATACAGGCCCATAACCCACCACTGCCAGCCAAGGAAATACAGGCCCATAACCCACCACCACCAGCCAAGGAAATACAGGCCCATAACCAGCCACCGCCAGCCAAGGAAATATAGGCCCATAACCAGCCATCGTCAGCCAAGGAAATGCAGGCCCATAACCAGCCACCGCCAGCCAAGGAAATACAGGCCCATAACCCACCACCACCAGCCAAGGAAATACAGGCCCATAACCCACCACCACCAGCCAAGGAAATGCAGGCCCATAACCAGCCATCGCCAGCCAAGGAAATGCAGGTCCATAACCAGCCACCGCCAGCCAAGGAAATACAGGCCCATAACCCGCCATTGCGCGTCCGCAATTTCCTCTCTAATCTTCGCCGCAGGAACGATCGGAAGAATTCGGTCGCCTTTTTGGCCGCATCTCCGGTTTTCTTCCAATCAGTCCCATCAAAGATCAGGCCCGTTTCCCATTTCGCATTAAACCGGCTTGCCTTTTCGTCTGTCCTTTAATCCCAATCGTTTTGCTGGTGGCGCTGGTGGGGGGGGGGGGGGGTTGGCGCTGGCGGGGGGTTGTGACTCCTAAACACTCGGAATACGAGGAGAGAGACGTTTTATAGTTCCTGCCAGTCTGGCGTGAAATCTCTCAGACAGAAGAATATCTCAGGGCGAGCTAATCAACGCGCCCCCCCCGACAATGGGCCATCATTCAGCGCCGCGGACAGCTCCCCTTCACTCTGCCGCCTCTTCCTGGTCCACCTACAGCCAGATGAGATCATGGCCAGCTTGGCCTATCCATCTTCACCAGCTTGGACATCTGTAATAACCTGCGCAGCGCTCTCATATGAAGAGGGGCCATCAGCGATAAAAAGGGCGGCTCATAAATATTAACCCGCGCCGTTGTGTTAATGGAAAATACCGGAGGAGCGATGACCTGCAACGCGGCGACAGCGAGAATATGGAAGGATTTAGTAGATGTTCCTTGTAAAATATGAAAGGAGGCCATCATAGCCTTTGTGGGCGATCGCCGCCGCGTCCTTTTGTCCAAATTGCATCCGCAAAGAAAGACGAATAAAACGCACGCACTGCAATGATCTCACATGGTCGGGTGACCTTTAAAATACATTTTTTTTTTTTTTTAAAGGGTCAGTCCATCCAGAATGAATATTTCTGTGTTCTATAGACACAGGGGAGCTAAATCCTCTGATGGTTTCTTCTGTCTCTCGGGGACCCTGCTGGTGAGATCTCTGCACTCCTACACCTGACCTGTGTACCCTCTGTGCTCACTATGAGGGGCTCCCCACCAACCGTGCACTGACTTCCAAATTCTGGACACCTGCTGTGCCTATTAGGAGGGGTTCCCATCATCCCTGTGCTGAGTTCCCAATTCTGGACACCTGCTGTACCTATTAGGATTGGTTCCCACCATCCCTGTGCTGAGTTCCCGGGTCTGTATACCTGCCGTGCCCATTATGAGGGGTTCCCACCATCCCTGTGCTAAGTCCCCGGGTCTGTACACCCGCCGTGCCCATTATGAGGGGTTCCCACCATCCCTGTGCTGAGTTCCTAGGTCTGTACACCCGCCATGCCCATTATGAGGGGTTCCCACCATCCCTGTGCTGAGTTCCCAGGTCTGTACACCCGCCGTGCCCATTATGAGGGGTTCCCACCATCCCTGTGCTAAGTTCCCGGGTCTGTACACCCGCCGTGCCCATTATGAGGGGTTCCCACCATCCCTGTGCTGAGTTCCCGGGTCTGTACACCCGCCGTGCCCATTATGAGGGGTTCCCACCATCCCTGTGCTGAGTTCCCAGGTCTGTACACCCGCCATGCCCATTATGAGGGGTTCCCACCATCCCTGTGCTGAGTTCCCAGGTCTGTACACCTGCTGTGTCCAATATGAGTGGTTCCCACCATCCCTGTGCTGAGTTCCCGGGTCTGTACACCCGCCGTGCACATTATGAGGGGCCCCCACCATCCCTGTGCCGAGTTCCCGAATCTGTACACCTGCTGTGCCCATTATGAGGGGTTCCCACCTTTACTGCTAGATTTTATAATTTTTAGAATTCACAGATGCCAACCATTCCAGATTGTCAGGGAATGCCACACATTTTGGGCTTCATACTTGCTAATGCTGTGTCCCAGGGGATGTCTCAGGATCACAGTGTCACCCTTCACAATGGTGAGCAGGGTTCCCCTCATAATTAGAGGCAGGGGGTTGGCGGGGCGTGGCCTCCTGAGACAGACTGTGGGCGGGGTTATCTGTGTCCCGGGGGCCAGGACTAAAATGCTGGTGTATGAATGGAACAGAAGGCTCATTTGAGGTCTGAATGCATGAATTGGAGCTGATCCCTGGTCTGCAGTGCATTCACTGGGGCTGATCATTGGTCTGCAGTGCATTCACTGGGGCTGATCATTGGTCTGCAGTGCATTCACTGGGGCTGATCATTGGTCTGCAGTGCATTCACTGGGGCTGATCATTGGTCTGCAGTGCATTCACTGGGGCTGATCTGATGTCTGAATGCATTGTGGCTCATTTAAAATTTGGACCAAAGTAGTGCAGGAATTTCTTTGAAGTTGCACAGATATGAATGGTACCTATTGGGAAACATAGGGTGGGGGGGCGACTTGTCATGCAACTTTGGACCCCAGCATGACAAGCCACAATGTGGGGGGGAAGCCTGTCATTCCTTTACTAGAACCTTTATCAAACCTACATTGGAAATGAGAAGAAATCTTGCGATGAGGGACTCAAAAAAAAAATTGTACTGCACTTTTAGTAAAATGCAGATTGCAGATGCGAGTATAATTGTGACTGGATATGTGTGCATGTACCAGCCAGGAGGGAAAACAAAGGTAACAAATGCTCATGTATGAGTCCTTATTTATCATTATATGGAGTGGAACCTGGACAGGCAGCACAAATACCCGGACAAGCGGCACAAATATCAGGGGGTAATGGACCACGGGGCCACTCTCTGTAGTACTCAGCCATGCTTCTTCTTCAGGGGAGGTCACTGGACAAGTACACAGGGTGAGTGTAGGATGACCAGGCTCTGTGTCCCCCCCCCCCCCCCCACTGTGTCCTCTCCCAATTGCCAGCAGTTCCTGGCGCTGAACATGAAGCCTGCAGTTGCTGTACAGATACAGCAGCAGCTGCCAAAAAAGAATTGTCTACATTGTTCAGACTGAAAATACTGCGATATAAAGTAACATTGTTTATAAACATCGATCAGACGGGAGATAGAGAGATACAAAGTAACATTGTTTATAAACATCGATCAGACTGGAGATAGAGAGATACAAAGTAACATTGTTTATAAACATCGATCAGATGGTAGATAGAGAGATACAAAGTAACATTGTTTATAAACATCGATCAGACGGGAGATAGAGAGATACAAAGTAACATTGTTTATAAACATCGATCAGACGGGAGATGGAGAGATACAAAGTAACATTGTTTATAAACATCGATCAGACGGGAGATGGAGAGATACAAAGTAACATTGTTTATAAACATCGATCAGACGGGAGATAGAGAGATACAAAGTAACATTGTTTATAAACATCGATCAGACTGGAGATAGAGAGATACAAAGTAACATTGTTTATAAACATCTATCAGACGGGAGATAGAGAGATACAAAGTAACATTGTTTATAAACATCGTTCAGACGGGAGATAGAGAGATACAAAGTAACATTGTTTATAAACATCTATCAGACTGGAGATAGAGATACAAAGTAACATTGTTTATAAACATCGATCAGATGGTAGATAGAGAGATACAAAGTAACATTGTTTATAAACATCGATCAGACGGGAGATAGAGAGATACAAAGTAACATTGTTTATAAACATCGATCAGACGGGAGATAGAGATACAAAGTAACATTGTTTATAAACATCGATCAGAGGGGAGATAGAGATACAAAGTAACATTGTTTATAAACATCGATCAGACGGGAGATAGAGATACAAAGTAACATTGTTTATAAACATCGATCAGACGGGAGATAGAGAGATACAAAGTAACATTGTTTATAAACATCGATCAGATGGGAGATATAGAGATACAAAGTAACATTGTTTATAAACATCGATCAGACGGGAGATAGAGATACAAAGTAACATTGTTTATAAACATCGATCAGACTGGAGATAGAGAGATACAAAGTAACATTGTTTATAAACATCGATCAGATGGTAGATAGAGAGATACAAAGTAACATTGTTTATAAACATCGATCAGACGGGAGATAGAGAGATACAAAGTAACATTGTTTATAAACATCGATCAGACGGGAGATGGAGAGATACAAAGTAACATTGTTTATAAACATCGATCAGACTGGAGATAGAGAGATACAAAGTAACATTGTTTATAAACATCTATCAGACAGGAGATAGAGAGATACAAAGTAACATTGTTTATAAACATCGTTCAGATGGGAGATAGAGAGATACAAAGTAACATTGTTTATAAACATCGATCAGACAGGAGATAGAGAGATACAAAGTAACATTGTTTATAAACATCGATCAGACGGGAGATAGAGAGATACAAAGTAACATTGTTTATAAACATCTATCAGACTGGAGATAGAGATACAAAGTAACATTGTTTATAAACATCGATCAGATGGTAGATAGAGAGATACAAAGTAACATTGTTTATAAACATCGATCAGACGGGAGATAGAGAGATACAAAGTAACATTGTTTATAAACATCGATCAGACGGGAGATAGAGAGATACAAAGTAACATTGTTTATAAACATCGATCAGACGGGAGATAGAGAGATACAAAGTAACATTGTTTATAAACATCGATCAGACGGGAGATAGAGATGCAAAGTAACATTGTTTATAAAAATCGATCAGACGGGAGATAGAGAGATACAAAGTAACACTGTTTATAAACATCGATCAGACGGGAGATAGAGAGATACAAAGTAACATTGTTTATAAACATCAATCAGACAGGAGATAGAGAAATACAAAGTAACATTATTTATAAACATCGATCAGACGGGAGATAGAGATACAAAGTAACATTGTTTATAAACATCGATCAGACGGGAGATAGAGATATAAAGTAACATTGTTTATAAACATCGATCAGACGGGAGATAGAGATACAAAGTAACATTGTTTATAAACATCGATCAGACGGGAGATAGAGAGATACAAAGTAACATTGTTTATAAACATCGATCAGACGGGAGATAGAGAGATACAAAGTAACATTGTTTATAAACATCGATCAGACGGGAGATAGAGATACAAAGTAACATTGTTTATAAACATCGATCAGACGGGAGATGGAGAGATACAAAGTAACATTGTTTATAAACATCGATCAGACGGGAGATAGAGAGATACAAAGTAACATTGTTTATTAACATCGATCAGACGGGAGATAGAGAGATACAAAGTAACATTGTTTATAAACATCGATCAGATTGGAGATAGAGATACAAAGTAACATTGTTTATAAACATCGATCAGACGGGAGATAGAGAGATACAAAGTAACATTGTTTATAAACATCGATCAGACGGGAGATAGAGATGCAAAGTAACATTGTTTATAAACATCGATCAGACGGGAGATAGAGAGATACAAAGTAACATTGTTTATAAACATCGATCAGACGGGAGATAGAGATGCAAAGTAACATTGTTTATAAACATCAATCAGACAGGAGATAGAGAAATACAAAGTAACATTATTTATAAACATCGATCAGACGGGAGATAGAGATACAAAGTAACATTGTTTATAAACATCGATCAGACGGGAGATAGAGATACAAAGTAACATTGTTTATAAACATCGATCAGACGGGAGATAGAGAGATACAAAGTAACATTGTTTATAAACATCGATCAGACGGGAGATAGAGATACAAAGTAACATTGTTTATAAACATCGATCAGACGGGAGATAGAGAGATACAAAGTAACATTGTTTATAAACATCGATCAGACGGGAGATAGAGAGATACAAAGTAACATTGTTTATAAACATCGATCAGACGGGAGATAGAGATACAAAGTAACATTGTTTATAAACATCGATCAGACGGGAGATGGAGAGATACAAAGTAACATTGTTTATAAACATCGATCAGACGGGAGATAGAGAGATACAAAGTAACATTGTTTATTAACATCGATCAGATGGTAGATAGAGAGATACAAAGTAACATTGTTTATAAACATCGATCAGACGGGAGATAGAGAGATACAAAGTAACATTGTTTATAAACATCGATCAGACGGGAGACGGAGAGATACAAAGAAACATTGTTTATAAACATCAATCAGACGGGAGATGGAGAGATACAAAGTAACATTGTTTATAAACATCGATCAGACGGGAGATGGAGAGATACAAAGTAACATTGTTTATAAACATCGATCAGACGGGAGATGGAGAGATACAAAGTAACATTGTTTATTAATGTTGTTTACACACAGATCTCTCCCCTCTCAGATTTAGTGGCGAGTGCCGGCCGAGAATCACTGGCCAGGGACCCGGTGATTGACATCCGCTGCAACCAATGGCAGTGCAGGAAGGGTGGCTCGCCCCTTACCCGGAAGTGCAAAATCACGTATATTTATGTGATTTTGCGTAGAGCGGCTGCCATGTAGCAGTAAACCTGCTATAGGGCGGAGCTTAACTGGTTAGCCCCTTCCTGCCCAGCGCCATTAGTACAGTGTCAGTGCTTTTTATTAGCACTGATCACTGTATTTATGTCAGTGGCAGTTAGTCTGTTCCCACCCCAGTATCAGAACGCCCGCCGCAGTCCCGCTAAAAGTCGCTGATCGCCGCCATTACTAGTATAAAAAATAAATAAATAAACATTCCAGCATACATGCCGCAGTTTGTAGACGCTATAACTTTCACGGAAACCAATTCATTTTCACGTCTTGGGATTTTTTTTTAGCAAAGACACGGAGCAGAATATATTTTGGCCTACATTTATGAAAATTTTTTATTTGTTAATTTTTTTTTATTGTTATATAGCAAAAAGTCGAAAATATTTTTTTTTCCTTCAAAATTATCAGTCTTTTTTTTTGTTTATAGCACAATAAATAAAAAATGGACAGATGATCAAAAACCACCAACAGAAAGCTCTATTTGTGGGGGAAAAAGGACGTAAATTTCATTTGGGTGCAGTGTTGCACAACCGCGCAATTGTCAAAGTAAGGCAGCGCCGTCCCACAAAAAAATGGCCTGGGGGGGGGGGGAATCCTCTGGAGGGCGAGGGGTTAAAAATATACATACAGAGTTTGGGGGTTTCTATGTAGCAAAAAAAATAATAAAGTGCTGTTTTTTTACACGTAGGAGAGGAATGTCAGGACTGGCACAGGACCGGAGCCGGTGAAGTGAAGCCGGATCGGGTCACTGGTGTATTTCTCCCGGTCGGTTGCCCCGTTGGGTTACTCATTGGATTGGTTTTGGTCTCAAATAAACAGCCGCAGGTTCCCCATTGCAGGCGGCGCCGGCCTTTTGCCTGTGTGATTGAAAATCCTGCTAATTACATTAAGAGACAGGACTCCAGAATCCACCAACGAGCAGACTTAGAAATTAGCAGGGATTATAGATCCGGCTGAGTCGATACATTAGCCACTGTGGCCGATCGATCCCGCGGCGTGAAAAGCGAAAGCGTATTGCTTTTCCTGTTGTCCCCGTTCCCGGCTGCGGCCTCAAGTAAAAGGTTTGTCGATGTTGTAATCTGTTTAATTTTCACCTCCTATTTATCCCGCCGCAGCCTCAATACCAGGCGGCTCCTCATTAACATTTATAGAATCCTGTCCTTGTCTTCCTTCAATCTTCTCTGATCCAGGAAGAGTATTACCGGAGCCGCGATACGGTGGAGAGATCGATCAGATTTCATGCACTGGAGGGGCCCTTTAACCACTTCATGTCACACTTTCCCCTCCTTCCAGTCCGGACACTTTCCCCTCCTTCCAGTCCGGACACTTTCACCCCCTTCCAGTCCGGACACTTTCCCCCCCTTCCACTCCGGACACTTTCCCCTCCTTCCAGTCCGGACACTTTCACCCCCTTCCAGTCCGGACACTTTCACCCCCTTCCAGTCCGGACACTTTCACCCCCTTCCAGTCCGGACACTTTCACCCCCTTCCAGTCCGGACACTTTCCCCCCCTTCCAGTCCGGACACTTTCACCCCCTTCCAGTCCGGACACTTTCCCCTCCCTTCCAGTCCGGACACTTTCTCCCCTTCCAGTCCGGACACTTTCCCCCCCTTCCAGTCCGGACACTTTCCCCCCTTCCAGTCCGGAAACTTTCACCCCCTTCCAGTCCGGACACTTTCACCCCCTTCCAGTCCGGACACTTTCACCCCTTCCAGTCCGGACACTTTCACCCTCTTCCAGTCCGGACACTTTCACCCCCTTCCACTCCGGACACTTTCACCCCCTTCCAGTCCGGACACTTTCACCCCCTTCCAGTCCGGACACTTTCCCCCCTTCCTGTCCGGACACTTTCCCCCCCTTCCACTCCGGACACTTTCCCCCCCTTCCAGTCCGGACACTTTCACCCCCTTCCAGTCCGGACACTTTCACCCCCTTCCAGTCCGGACACTTTCCCCCCCTTCCAGTCCGGACACTTTCACCCCCTTCCAGTCCGGACACTTTCCCCCCCTTCCAGTCCGGACACTTTCCCTCCTTCCACTCCGGACACTTTCACCCCCTTCCACTCCGGACACTTTCCCCCCCTTCCTGTCCAGACACTTTCACCCCCTTCCAGTCCGGACACTTTCACCCCCTTCCAGTCCGGACACTTTCCCCCCCTTCCAGTCCGGACACTTTCACCCCCTTCCAGTCCGGACACTTTCCCCCCCTTCCAGTCCGGACACTTTCCCTCCTTCCACTCCGGACACTTTCACCCCCTTCCAGTCCGGACACTTTCACCCCCTTCCAGTCCGGACACTTTCCCCCCCTTCCAGTCTGGACACTTTCCCCCCCTTCCTGTCCGGACACTTTCCCCCCCTTCCAGTCCGGACACTTTCCCCCCCCTTCCACTCCGGACACTTTCACCCCCTTCCAGTCCGGACACTTTCCCCCCCTTCCAGTCTGGACACTTTCCCCCCCTTCCTGTCCGGACACTTTCCCCCCCTTCCAGTCCGGACACTTTCCCCCCCTTCCAGTCCGGACACTTTCCCCCCCCTTCCAGTCCGGACACTTTCCCCCCCTTCCAGTCCGGACACTTTCCCCCCCTTCCAGTCCGGACACTTTCCCCCCCTTCCAGTCCGGACACATTCCCCCCCTTCCAGTCCGGACACTTTCCCCCCCTTCCAGACCGGACACTTTCCCCCCCTTCCAGTCCGGACACTTTCCCCCCCTTCCAGACCGGACACTTTCCCCCCCTTCCAGACCGGACACTTTCCCCCCCTTCCAGTCCGGACACTTTCACCCCCCTTCCAGTCCGGACACATTCCCCCCCTTCCATTCCGGACACTTTCCCCCCCTTCCAGACCGGATACTTTCCCCCCCTTCCAGTCCGGACACTTCCCCCCCTTCCAGTCCGGACACTTCCCCCCCTTCCTGTCCGGACACTTTCACCCCTTCCTGTCCGGACACTTTCACCCCCTTCCTGCCCAGGCGAATTTTCAGCTTTCAGCGCTATCACACTTTGAATGACAATTGCGCGGTCATGCAACACTGTACCCATATAAATTTCTTAGCATTTTTTTGAGACAGATAAACCTTTATTTTGGTGGTATTTATTCACCGCTGGGATTTTTTATTTTTTTTTTGCTATATTAATGAAAAAGTCCAAACATTTTGAAAAAAAGTGTTTTTCTTATAAAATTTTGCAAACAAATAATATTTCATCATAAATCTTGGCCAAAATGTATTCCATTATATTTTTAGTAAATAAAAAAACCCAATTTAGATTATAACCAAAAATTATATTATCGGGGTCTTGTTCTCGGCTGCTGTACCGACAGCAGCCAATTAGAATTTAGTGCATTGTTCTCAGACCAGTAAAAAAATGATTTGCCCATTGGCTGCATTTTGTACATTGTTGCCGCTTCTTGTGCCACCTCATTGAGTAAGCCCACCGGAACCCGAGATTTCATTTCCAGCTCGGCAGTGAAGATCGTTCTTCACCAATTCTCTTGTTGTTTTTTTTTTTAATGTACCCATTTGGATGTTCTCTGATAAAGAAGATAAATAAACCGCCGCGTCTCGTTCGGCTCGACAGAACCAATCAATAGGACAGTATTAGAGGTCTTCTCTAAAATGCTCATTTATTGAGTCGGCTCACTTGTGAAAACTTTGAAGATGTATCGACCAATGACATTCAGGGGACCATAGATGTCACAGGTGGTGCAGATGTAAGGTGACACCTCTCCCCATCTACCCCTGTCTTGCCAGGGTGCAAACACACACCGTCTCCCCGTCTCGGCCAATGAGCAGAAGCAAGACATGAAAGAATTATTTATTGTGTACCTAAGGGAAAACTTTTTTATTATGGATAGAGTGGAAATGAAATAGAGCCCGCCCTTTTCGTTTTTCTTTTTCCTGTAGTCTGTGCCCCCGTTAGGGAGATTGTGACGGGAGTCACTTTGGGTGGGGGGCCCATGGAACACAGCTCACTTTGGAGAGGTGGGGAGACCCCTGTCTCAGCTCCCCATATCCCTCTTATGGGTAAGTCACCCTGTGCCTGTTAGGGGTACAGGGTGATCTGTCCTAATATTGCGTAGACATGTATAGGTGGGGTGGGGGTTGTGGATTGGTTGGTGATATGTGGTTGCATCCCATTGTTCTATTGTGTGTCTTGCTTGGGAGCAAACTATTATGGGATATATGTGTTTATGTGTATTGGCTTGTGGGGGGGGTGTCTCCAGTAGCCCTCCCTCCTGATGGGCTGGTGTGTCTCTTGTTACTAAAGGTAGACTGCCCCGCCCTGTGTCATTATGCAGGGAGGTGGGATTGTCCCCTGAACGGGCCCGGACATGTACTGGCTTAAGCAGGGGGACACGTCTGGCACTGCAGGATCTGAGTCCCTGGCGGCGTAGTGTGTTACTGCTGGTAGCCTTTGTTACGTTGGTCCCAGCTCTCTGCAGGTCATTCACTAGGTCCCCCCGTGTGGTCCTGGGATTTTTGCTCACCGTTCTTGTGATCATTTTGACCCCACGGGGTGAGATCTTGGGTAGAGCCCCAGATGGAGGGAGATTATCAGTGGTCTTGTATGTCTTCCATTTTCTAATTATTGCTCCCACAGTTGATTTGTTCACACCAAGCTGCTTGCCTATTGCAGATTCAGTCTTCCCAGCCTGGTGCAGGTCTACAGTTTTGTTTCTGGTGTCCTTCGACAGCTCTTTGGTCTTCACCATAGTGGAGTTTGGAGTGTGACTGTTTGAGGTTGTGGACAGGTGTCTTTTATACTGATAACAAGTTCAAACAGGTGCCATTGATACAGGTAATGAGTGCAGGACAGAGGAGCCTCTTAAAGAAGAAGGTACAGGTCTGTGAGAGCCAGAAATCTTGCTTGTTTGTAGGTGACCAAATACTTATTTTCCACCATAATTTGCAAATAAATTCTTTCCAAATCAGCCAATGTGATTGTCTGGATTTGTTTTCTCATTTTGTCTCTCATGAGGTCTCCCTATGATGCCAATTACAGGCCTCTCTCATCTTTGCAAGTGGGAGAACTTGTACAATTGGTGGCTGACTAAATACTTTTGTGCCCCATTGTATCTTGTATCTGTGTTCAAATAAATGAGTCTACCTCCTGGTTTACTTCAAGACTGGTGTCTTGTATAAGTGGGGTGGGGGTTGTGGATTGATTGGTGTCATGTGGCTGCATCCCATTGTTCTATTGTGTGTCTTGCTTGGGAGCAAACTATTATGGGATGTATGTGTTTATGTGTATTGGCTTGGTGGGGGGTGTCTCCAGCAGCCCTCCTGGTGGGACTGTCTGCTGGTGTATCTCTTGTTACTAAATGTAGATTGCCCCGCCCTGTGTCATTATCCAGGGAGGGGGGGATTGTCCCCTGAGTGTATATATCTTGTATCTGTGTTCAAATAAACGAGTCTACATCCTGGTTTACTTCAAGACTGGTGTCGTCTGGTGTCGTCTAGTCTTGTATGGTCGGCTGTGGTGTCTGTTGTCGGTGTTCGGACGGGGAAGCGGTATTCTAACAGAAGTACCCAAGTGCAGTCGGGGTCGGTTCCGTTACAGAGATCCACCCCCTCTCTTTGTTCAGTTTACCTTTTTCGCCAAAAGTGAAAGAAAATCCCAAATTGTGGGTTGCCACCAGAACAGGAATAGAGCGGAAGTCTTCCAATGGAGTCATTAGTTCTGGTCAGAAGATAACAAGAAGGAGTTTCTAAGTGCAATACATCCACATATTTATTGGTGAAAACGGGATAAACCACTTACAGAAGGGGGTTACAACCCCTGTATGTTTTGCCATCTGTGTTCCATTGGAGAGATTTCCCTTCACTTTCTTCCCTATAGTTAAAACAGGAAGTCAGAGGAAATCCCCCAAAAGTGATGGAAGCCATAGTTGTCACCAAAACTAATGAGAGAAGAGGAGTTCTTAGGGCGCATCTGCCTTGGAGACCAATGGAGGTAGATGGTGGGAATAGGCACTAGAGCAGGATTTCTAGGAGTAGAAGCAGACTCTGGATAGGACAGGAGAGAAGAAGGAGCTCCTAAGTGCAATACATCCACATAATTATTGGTGAAAACGGTTAAAACCACCTACAGGAGGTGAAAAGGCCCGGGTATATGAAACCGTCAATGCAGGTCAATGTGCCAGCCAGAAGCATCAGGGGGAGCTCAGGTGCAATTCCAAGATGGCCACCACTCTTCCTGGGCCCAGAAGGTCTTGATGAAGGAGCAAGTGCACATGCTCCAAAACACATCACCGCCCACCATTGACATCACTTCCGGGATGTGTGTTCCACGCAGCCCATGAAGAGTGGTGGCCATCTTGGAATTGCACCTGCTGCTGGCCAGAACAGTGAGCTCCAGAACACAGTTTCAGGAGCACTGCATTGATGTTTTCATATGCCTGAGCCTTATCACCTCCTGTAAAGGAGGAATTGTACCCCTTTGTTGGTGTCAGTGGGGGGAATTGTGCTCCTTCATTGGTGTCATTGTGCCTCATTGTTGGTGTCATTGGAAGGAATTGTGCCTCATCATTGGTGTTGTTGTGCCCCATCACTGGTATTATAGGGAGGAATTGTGCCCCATCATTGGTGTCATTGTGTCTCATTGTTAGAGTTATTGGAAAGAATTGTGCCCCATCATTGGTGTCATTGTGCTCCATCGTTGGTATCGTAGGGAGGAATCGTGCCCCTTCGTTGATGTCATTGGGGGGAATTGTGCCCCATAATTGGTGTCATTGTGCCTCATTGTTGGTGTCATTGGGAAGAATTGTGCCCCATCATTGGTGTCATTGTCCCCCATCGTTGGTATCACAGGGAAGAATTGTGCCCCTTTGTTGGTTTCAGTGGAGGGAATTATGCCCCATCATTGGTGTCATTGTGCCTCATCATTGGTGTCATTGGGAAGAATTGTGCACCATCATTGGTGTCATTGTGCCCCATTGTTGGTATCATAGGGAGAAATTGTACCCCTTTTGTTGGTGTCAGTGGGGGGGATTGTGCCCCATCATTGGTGTCATTGTGCCTCATTGTTTGTGTCATTGGGAAGAATTGTGCCTCATCATTGGTGTCATTGTACCCCAATGTTGGTATCATAGGGAGGAATTGTACCCCTTTGTTGGTGTCAGTGGGGGAATTGTGCCCCATCATTGGTGTTATTGTGCCTCATTGTTGGTGTCATTGGGAAGAATTGTGCCCCAACATTGGTATCACAGGGAATAATTCTGCCCCTCAGTTGGTGTCAGTGGGGGGATTTGTACCCCATCATTGGTGTCATTATGCCTCATTGTTGGTGTCATTTGGAATAATTATGCCCCATCATTGGTGTCATTGTGCCTCATCATTGGTATCATAGGGAGGAACTGTGCCCCTTCATTGGTGTCAGTGGGGGGGAATTGCACCCCATCATTGTTGTCATTGTGCCTCGTTGGTGTCATCGGGAAGAACTGTGCCCCATCATTGATGTCAATGTGAGGAATTGAGCCCCTTAATTGGTGTCAGTGGGGGGACTGATGCCCCAGTTTTGGATGAAATATTAACCCAAGGGATGTATAAAAGCAAGCAAAGGACCACCTCTGTTCCCTGGGCCCCAGTTTGGAGACCACTGGCTGCGATCTAGGGTGGACTTTGAAGGTGGAGAGGGTACCAGAGAGGGCTACTGTTGTTAATCGACACACTTCTCAGAAGGTCAATGTTGCAGACTTCAACAAACCAGCCAGCTATTAACAACATTTCAAGCCCTGATAGAGGGGACGTGTAGGTGGTATCCCCCCCCCCCCAGGTCAAGTTTTTCATTAATCCCTACTTGACACTCTGTTAGTTCTCCAACTGCCCATGGAAGGTACCAACCACGGAGAGGACATTTGTCACCGCTCCGGGAGAAGCAACACAAACTAATAGACTCTCCGCTGCAGAGATAGCATTATCGAGCAAAAACAATTTCTCTACCCACTCGTCGTTTTATGGAGCCGGGTTCGGGATGAGCTGAGCAGCCAGGCTCAATATATATTTACCGTAAGTGGAAGAAAAATCCATACATATCAAGTCTCACATTTCGATGGCCTATTTCTCCGAGAGGCCGGGGTTTATTGCCGCTTTATTGGAGGTTTTCAGAAAATGAAGGTGAAAAAATAGCCAATTTGTTTGTAGGAGTCGGGCTGTGCTCGGAGTAGAGCGCGTTCTCCGTCGTAGGAGTTGGTGGTCTCCTGATTTCTACCAAGTTCTCAAAATAACTAAAGAAAATATTATTGTCTAATTTACTGCTGTAGTTGGGGGAGTTACAGATCTTCTGTAATACTGAGGCTGATACAAGGGTGGCTTCAGGACATTACCGGCCACATATATATATATATATATATATATATATATATATATATATATATATATACACATCATGTCAAAAATATATTTCAATAAATATATATATACACTGTATGTTGAAATGCATTTTTATTACAAAATATATGAAAAATATTTAAAAAAATACATTTTCAAATATACTGTATGTCTTTAAACATACATTTAATCTACATTTTTAGAATGCATTTACAACTACATGTAAAAAGCTATGTTAAAATGACTTTCTTCATATGTTCAAAAAAATCTTAAGAATACATTTAAATATATATATATATATATATATATATATATACACACTGCACGTCAAAAATATATTTTGATATATATTTATATAATTTTATATATATATATATATTTATATACACTGCATGTCAAAAATATATTTATATATATATATATATATATATGTATATATGTATATATATATCAAAATATATTTTTGACATGCAGTGTATTTATATATATATATATATATATATATATATATATATATATATATATATATATACACATATATTTATATACACACTGCATGTCAAAAATACAAAAATATATTTCGATATATATATCAAAATATATTTTTGACACGCAGTGTGTATATATATATATATATATCGAAATATATTTTTGACATGCAGAATATACTGTATATATATATATACACTGTATGTTGAATTGCGTTTTTATTACAAAATATATGCAAAATATTAAAAAAAAAAAATATTCAAATATACTGTATGTCTTTAAAAATACATTTAATCTACATTTTTAGAATTAATTTACAAATATATGTTAAAATTATTTTCTTTTTTATATGTTAAAAAAATCTGAAGAATATATTTTAATAATATATATTTTTAAAAATATTTTTTTCATATATTTTGTAATATATAAAAAACACATTTCAACATGCAGTGTGTGTGTATGTATATATATATATATATATTTTATTTATTTTTTTAATATATTGAATATGGCCAAAATTGTAGTATTTCAAATATATGTCAAAATATGTCTTTGGGAAGAATATTTTTAAAATATGTTTCAATTTTTTTTTTCTTCCATGTGGGAAAATGCTTTAAAATCACCAGGAATATGCTCTGCGTAGGCATAAAAGGGGGTGTGATTATCCATTCCTTCAAACTGTTGGCTCATGTGACCCAGCTGACCAGGGAAAAGCTATGCACGACATTAACCCCTTGACACCGAGCGCAGCTTTATTCACTTTTTTCAACACACTGCTATTATTTTGAACACACCTGTATGTGCTGAGAGCGCGCGCCCTGCATGCTCCCAGCACATATGTCCGTGACTCACGGACATGTCCCGATCTCCCCTTTTCGATCAGGACCTTTTCCGATCATGTGACCGCTGTGACGGCCGCCCGCCTTCCGGCTTCTGAAACTCTTAAAGGGCCAGGAGGCGCCGGCGCTAAGAGGATAAAGATTGTTTCTTATTTCTGGTGGTGAATCCCTCCCACTTTGTGAATCCCTGAGATTCGCCATTAACCCGTGGCAATGGCAAACCCAAACCTCATTCCTAATTACAGGAGATCAACAGCCCTCAGAGGCAACCAAGGATGAAAAAAGGAGCTTCTGAGGAAAGCTGGAGAGTATTGTTTGACAAGTCGCTGGTATGTTTCGGGAACCCTTTGTGGTGCCCGGTATCAATTATCCAAGTCCACGCCGTGTCATTTCCATGACAGGTTACCTTTAAAAAAAATTTGAAAAAATGTCATCAGCCTTCAGATGCCGTCACCTCGGAACTTACTGCCGACAAAAGTCTGCTCCGGGCATTAAAATAAGAATAGAGCCTTATTAGCGAGCGGCATTGTATTCGCTGTCATTTCAAGACGGGATATTACGAGAGTGACTGTGACTTTGCACCGGCTCCTGCCATTCCTTTCATACGTCTCTTTGCCTTTCAAAGGCAGATGGTTTTTCAGAGGCGCCGAGGGAATAAAATATGCAGGAGAGTCTGATTGAAAGTAATTTAAGCAAATCCTGCATATTAAATCTGAATTTGAACAGAGTCATTTTTTTTGGTCTTATCACTTAATATTACCTCTGACAATCTGATTCGGGAAGGCGCCACGCCAACCGCTGCCAATGCCCTCCAAAACTATTTCAGACAGTGGTGATTATTGTCGTGGTTATGGATTGCGCCTTGTGGGCGCACGCAGGTAGCTTCTGATCCGTGTCGTAATGACATTTCACAGTCGATACAGCAATTCGCCACGTGGGTGTGCTTGGGATATTGACTGAGCAAAAATTTTAATAGGCAGATGAATATGGAAATCAGACAATCAGGTACGAGGCCTCCTGATTGACTGAGAAGCAATGATAGACATCTGGCTTGAACTCAAATTTGGTTTGGCTTCCTACGCGTCTACGGCGTTAAAATGTCTCTGGGAGTTATCAACCGGGGTGTCATTGACATTTCGTAAAAGGTGCTTTTTAGGATACCAATATTACCGCACGTGCGGTAGGGATTTTGAAATCTGGTGCAGGCCACCAGAAAAAGGGGCCTCTTTAGTGTGCTAAGTGCATGTACTGACCTTCTTCATGGTGCTGCATGGTTTTCAGTTTCCCAGAATGCATCTATCCCTTTGGGTGTACCTGTCTGGCTCGCATGGGGTCAATAAAAAATTATAAATCCCTGGATCCAAGCCAACTAGTCAACAAGATGGCGGCAGCTGTGCTTCCACCCTCATTGGTCCACTGGTTGCCAAGATGGCAGCTGTTGCACTTCCACCCTTTCTGAGTGGTTAGGCTGTGTAGGAGAGGTGGCACTGCTCCTTGATTGACTGGGGCTGACCATGGGAGGTGGACAACAAGGATATAAATTTATAAACTTATCAATCCCTGGGTCTAAGCCAGCCAGTCAACAAGATGGCGGCAGCTGTGCTTCCACCCTCATTGGTCCACTGGTTGCCAAGATGGCAGCTGTTGCACTTCCACTCTTTCTGAGTGGTTAGGCTGTGTAGGAGGGGTGGCACTGCTCCTTGATTGACTGGGGCTGACCATGGGAGGTGGACAACAAGGATATAAATTTATAAACTTATAAATCCCTGGATCCAAGCCAACCAGTCAACAAGATGGCGGCAGCTGTGCTTCCACCCTCATTGGTCCACTGGTTGCCAAGATGGCAGCTGTTGCACTTCCACCCTTTCTGAGTGGTTAGCCTGTGTAGGAGGGGTGGCACTGCTCCTTTATTGACTGGGGCTGACCATGGGGGGTGGACAACCAGGATACAATGCGGGTGAGAGCAAGTGGGGAGGTGTTGCCAGGAACAGGTGTTGGAAGTGATGTCACATGCTGGCGGCAATGTATAGGGAAGGAAATATATAAATATGGGCAGCACAGTGGCTAAATGGTTAGCACTTCCAGTACTAGGGTTATCGGTTCCAATCCCAACCGTGGCACCACCTATCTGGAGTTTGCATGTTCTCCATGTGTCTGCATGGGTTTCCTCTAGGTACTATGGTTTCCTCCTACATGAGTATATATGAATGTGAGTTAGGGACCTTAGATTGTATGCTCCTTGAGGGTTAGAGCCTGAAGTGAATGTAATATATATATATATATATATATATATATATATATATATAAATATATATTTGAAAGAGCTGTGTAAATTGACAGTGCTATGTAAGTACCTGTAATAAATTAAATTAAATAAATATTGGTTTGGCCCTCCTCAACAGTCCCAGTATCTCATGTGTTCCCTTGGAAAAATTAATTGCCGACCTCCCTGTGCTACACAGTCCCTCTCTATGGTCCGGAAGCTCAGTGTGTAATCCGACTGTACTGTCCACAGTGCTGAAAGTGCTATAATATAGTACACTAGCCTCTCCATGGTGCTGAAAATGGTTGAAATCTACATGATGTACTACACAGTCCCTCTTCATGGTGCTGAAAGTTCTCTACATGCTATACTACACAGTCCCTCTCCATGGAGCTGAAAGTGCTCTACATGCTATACTACACAGTCCCTCTCCATGGCGCCGAACATTCTCTACACCCTATATTACACAGTCCCTCTCCATGGTGCTGAAAGCTCAGTGTGTACCGTAATCTGACTGTGCTGTCCATGGTGTTGAAAGCGCTGTAATATAGTACACTGGTCCTCTCCATGGTGCTGAAAATGGTTGAAATCTATATGATGCACCACACAGTCCCTCTTCATGGTGCTGAAAGTGCTCTACATGCTACACTACACAGTCCCTGTCCATGGCGCTGAATGTTTTCTACATGCTGTACTACACCGTCCCTCTCCATGGTTACTAAAAGCTCAGTGTGTAATCTGTCTGTACTGTCCATGGTGCTGAAAGAGCTATATTATAGTACACTGGTCCTCTCCACGGTGCTGAAAATGGTTGAAATCTACATGATGTACTACACAGTCCCTCTTCATGGTGCTGAAAGTGCTCTAAATGCTACACTACACAATCCCTGTCCATGGTGCTGAAAGTTTTCTACATGCTATACTACACAGTCCCTCTCCATGGTGCTGAAAGTTTTCTACATGCTATACTACACAGTCCCTCTCCATGGTGCTGAAAGTTTTCTACATGCTATACTACACAGTCCCTCTCCATGGTGCTGAAAGTTTTCTACATACTATACCACACAGTCCTTCTCCATTCTGCTGAAAACTCTATGCACACTATAATGTCCCTCTCTATGGTGCTGAAAATGTTCCTTTCCATGGTTTGTAATGTGACTGTGCTGCCCGTGGTCCTTGTCCGCGGTGCTAAGAAATCATTACATAAAAACTTACCCTGTTCATACTACTGACATCTCAATGTACAATGGAAGTGATGTCACTTTCTATGGTGCTGGAAACTCTGTGGATGATGCAAAATGCTTCAGCATAGGACAGTACCTGGATAGACAATAGCTGGCAGTCATTCTCCTGAGGGTTAGATCCCCCTCTCTATTGTAGACTTTGGATTGATTAGATAATCAATTATCAAAATTACTTCCCACCTATAAATTAATAAAAAGGAAGGGATAATCTCAACTTGGTTAGAAAATGTGTCATTTTAACATAGAGAAAAGAGCTCTAGCAGAATTGTGACGGGAGTCACTTTGGGTGGGGGGCCCATGGAACACAGCTCCCTTTGGAGAGGTGGGGAGACCCCTGTATCAGCTCCCCATATCCCTCTTATGTATAAGTCACCCTGTGCCTGTTAGGAGTAAAGGGTGATCTGTCCTAATATTGTGTACACATGTCTAGGTGGGGTGGGGGTTGCAGATTGTTTACATTTATGTGGTTGCATCCCATTGTTCTATTGTGTGTCTTGCTTGGGAGCAAACTATTATGGGATGTATGTGTTTATGTGTATTGGCTTGGTGAGGGGGGGGGGGTGTCTATAGCAGCCCTCCCTCCTCATGGGACTGTCTGTTGGTGTGTCTCTTGTTACTACAGGTAGATTGCCCCGCCCTGTGTCATTATGCAGGGAGGGGGGGATTGTTCCCTTGCGTGTATATATCTTGTATCTGTCTTCAAATAAACGAGTCTACCTCCTGGTTTACTTCAAGACTGGTGTCGTCTAGTCTTGTATGGTCAGCGGTGGTGTCTGTGGTCGGTGTTCGGACAGGGAAGCGGTATCCTAATGGAAGTACCCAAGCGCAGACTGGGTCGGTTCCATTACAAGGATATTTAGTTATTATCTGCAGAAATGTATCCTGGGTCAATATATAGATCTGGTAAATTGACTTTTTTTTCTAAGTACATTGCAAAGGCCAAGGGGACATCAGTTGCATGTGAAAAAAAAAGCAACTGTCAACATCTGTAGAAAGTAAATCTTTCCTACTACTGCCCACAAAGCATAAAATGCGTCCTCCATTTCAGCCATACACAGTCCTATTTATCACAATCCATGTGGAGCCACCGAAGATTGGGCATCTCTATCTTCTAAGTCTACTCTGCCAGACGTCAGCAACCCATCTTCTAAAGCCGAATGGTCCGCTACTTTAATTGAATTTCCACAATCAGTAATTGCTTTTTAAACCAACAAAGGCAACAACAGAACAATGTTTGATTAATTGATCATCAAACAACAGCTAATCCAATACGAGCTAAAATGTATAAGAGCTTTTTTTTGTTTCCATTCTAGTGATGAGATCAAGCACTTAATTAAATTGAAGAGTTAAAAAAAGTTTTTTTTTGTTGTTGAAAAATGATGTCGTGATTTTCTTGACTATAGTGCCCATACCTCATAAACTGGTAGGTTTAAAGCTCTTTTTTAGGCAATACTGACCACCCCTACAAAGGACCTTTTTCCCCACAAACTGATGTCCATGTTAGTTAGAAAAAACAATATTCTAAACCCCCTTTTAGGTTCTTAAATCTATGGTTGGGTGACACGCCGGGGTTTATTTACTACAGCTGGAGAGTCCAAAATCAGACTCCCTTCTGCATAGAAACCAATCAGCTTCTAACCTCAGCTTGTTCAATGAAGCTCTGGCAATGAAACCTGGAAGCTGATTGGTTTCTATGCAGAAGGGAGTCTGATTTTGGACTCTCCAGCTTTAGTAAATAAACCCCGCCATGTCCTGAGTCTTCTCCTCTTCCTGCCCTAAGAGGGTCCTTCTTCTGGTGTCCGTATCTCTACCTGGGTGATGTCTACACTTCCCTTTGGTCACCCAGTGGTGGGGTCCTCTCAGTCTTGGTCAAGTGAGGACATCCCAATGAGGGACCAGTCAGCCGGAGCACCGACAGCCGTACAGAACCCAAAAGAAGAGCTGTTGGGGGGACACAAATGCTGGACAAAAAAGTCAACAAAGAACAAGATCATTTTAAGATGGATAGGCGGGTTGGAGGGGTAGAAAGGTTTGCCCTGAGATGGGCTGTAAAGCCCAATTTCAGGCAAAACTTTTCGTTCTGTTGTAGATAGAGCAGGGAAGGGGCGGAGCTTCTGACAGTTTCTTATTGCTAGAAAAGAAAACCGCAAGCATGACAATTGCAAATCTAGAAAGTAAAATTTACTGAAATCCTATATCAGAAGAACAGATACACCGATATTTTGGAGGCACGACGCCTCCATTTAGGAGATAAGGAGAGACCATTTAAGGACATGTACAGCACCAATTGGTGGCAATGCTTTCATTTTTTTAAGCATTCCAGTTCTGTGGACTACTGACCCCTCCCCCCATTATTTATAGGTGTGTTACAGGAACAACTAAAACAAAAATGGCTGGGTTTTTTTGGTGTGGGTAGCATGGGGAAGGGTTAAGATTCCAACCTTTTTCTGTTGCTGTTCCTTTCTCTTCCTCCCTTTTTCCTTCCCTCCTTTCTCCTTCTCTCTCCTTCCTTCTTCATCTCTCTCTTCTTCCTTCCTTCTCTCCTTTCTCCTTCTCTGTTTTCTTCCTTCTTCATCCCTCTATACTTCCTTCCCTCCCTCCTTTCTCCTTCTCTCTCTCTCCTTCCCTCTTCCTTCCTCTCTGCTCTCTTCCCTTCCTCCCTTCTTTCTCTCCTTCCTTCTTCCTTCCTCTCTACTTCCTTCCCTCCCTCCTTTCTCCTTCTCTCTCTCCTTCCCTCTTCCTTCCTCTCTACTCTCTTCCCTCCCTTCTCTCTCTCTCCTTCCCTCTAACTTCCTCTACTCTCTTCCCTCCCTTCTCTCTCTCCTTCCTTCTTCCTCCCTCTCTACTTCCTTCCCTCCCTCCCTTCTCATTCTCTCTCTTCTTCCTACTTCCTTCCTCTCTACTCTCTTCCTTCCCTTCTCTCTCTCTCCTTCCTTCTTCCTCCCTCTCTACTTCCTTCCCTCCCTCCTTTCTCCTTCTCTCTCTTCTTCCTACTTCCTTCCTCTCTACTCTCTTCCTTCCCTTCTCTCTCTCTCCTTCCTTCTTCCTCCCTCTCTACTTCCTTCCCTCCCTCCCTTCTCCTTCTCTCTCTCCTTCCTACTTCCTTCCTCTCTACTCTCTTCCTTCCCTTCTCTCTCTCTCCTTCCTTCTTCCTCCCTCTCTACTTCCTTCCCTCCCTCCTTTCTCCTTCTCTCTCTCCTTCCTTCTACCTTCCTCTCTACTCTCTTCCCTCCCTCCATTCTCTATCTTTCCTTCCTTCTTCCTTCCTTCCTCTCTACTTCCTTCCCTCCCTCCTTTCTCCTTCTCTTTCTCCTTCCTTCTTCCTCCCTCCCTCCATTCTCCTTCTATCTCACCTTCCTTCTTCCTTACTCTCTATGTCTTCCCTCCTTTCTCCTTCTTTCCTTCCTTCTTCGTCCCTCTCTACTTCCTTCCTCCTCTCCTTTCTTCTCCCTTCCCCTTGTTTCCTTACTTCCTTGCTTTCCGCTTTCCTGTCTTTTCCCCATCCTCCCAATTTAGCTCACTTCCTGTCTGGATAAGAGGTGTCAGACTGAACAGGAAGTGAGGGTAAGTTGTGTTGTCAGTATGAGGAGTGGGCACAGACACATTTTTGGCCTTTCAGGACTATGGTCCATTATGTGTTCCTGGCGATTACATTCCAAGGAGATAAAACAGTTAAATGAATATATTGATGGATTTTAGCTGCGATCCTCATTTAAAGCAACAACTGTCTGTTCCATTAGAGCGCGGGGCTATTCAGAAGGATGTACATGGAGAGCGGTGTACGGAGGGGGGAGGAGGCAGTACAGACAATAAATACTGAAACAAAAGAAATGAGACAATCTGAAGTGATACAGAGTGCAGATGATATGCAATGTCACGGGGACTCTGTGATAATGAACACCATCAGAATGGATGTGAGATGAGAGCAACTCAGAGGAGACAGAAATGTACAATCCACATAGATGGGATCCAATGAACTGAGATTATATACTGCAGAATGAATGTGAGACAGAGGGAGCAACTCCTCTCCTCACCCCGGGGGGGCGCTCTGCAAGGAGGAACTAAAATGGTGACAGAGACAATTTCATTTCTGCAGATCTGTCTCCATCACTGCCGTCCAATCATCTACCAATGTATCTTCCATCCCCTCTATTGCTGTCTGTGCTGCGCTCTCCTCAGTCCATCTCTACTGTACATCCATCACCCCTCCATCACCCCTCCATCACCCCTCCATCACCCCTCCATCACCCCTCCATCGGGGTCTTCTGCATTGTTCTTTCTTTCTTTCTTTCTTTCTTTCTTTCTTTCTTTCTTTCTTTCTTTCTCTCCTTCTTTCTCTCCCTCCCTCTCTCTCCCTCCCTCTCTCTCTCTCTCTCCCTCTCCCCCTCTCTCTCTCTCCCTCTCCCCCTCTCTCTCCCTCTCCCCCTCTCTCTCCCTCTCCCCCTCTCTCTCCCCCACCCTCTCTCTCCCTTTCTTCTTTCTTTCTTTCTTCTTTCTTTCTTTCTTTCTTCTTTCTTCTCTTTCTTCTCTTTCTTCTCTCTCCTTCTTTCTTCTCTCTCCTTCTTTCTTCTCAGCAAAGCTTTAATCCCTCCTCTTGCCTTGTCTTCCACCCTCCCTCCCCTCCTCCCTCCCTCTTCCCCCCTTCCCCCCTTCCTCCCTCTTCCCCCCTTCCTCCCCCTTCCCCCCTTCCTCTCTCCCTTCCTCCTCTCTCTTCCCCTCTTCCTCTCTGTCCCTCCCTCCTCTCTCTCCCTCTCTCCCTTCCTCTCTCCCTTCCTCTCTCACTCCCTCTCTCCCTTCCTCCCTCCTTTCCTCTCTCCCTCCCTCTCTCCCTTCCTCTCTCCCTTCCTCCCTCCCTTCCTCTCTCACTCCCTCTCTCCCTTCCTCCCTCCTTTCCTCTCTCCCTCCCTCTCTCCCTTCCTCCCTCCCTCTCTCCCTTCCTCCCTCCCTCTCTCCCTTCCCCCCCCCCTCCCTTCCTCTCTCCCTCTCTCTCTCCACCACATATCCTAGCTGGGGGACGTCCAGCATCACCTAGCCCTCTCCTCCCCAGCCTGCCATTCCCTGGCCCTGCCCCTTTCATTCATTGGGTTTCAGCTACTTCAATCATGGAGGCTCGGCATCACATGTGGGCGGTCTGAATGCAAATACAGCCTTCCTAGGAACGCCCACTCCTCCAGACTGACACCCACCCATCGAAGCATTTTGATGTTTGCATAACTCCTCCCAGAAACCCGCCCACAGCTTGCAAGTAATGTATAGAGAGATGGCAGCACCCAACCTCACACGTCCCACAGGACTGGAAATACTGGAGCTCTGGGGAGCGCATCTGCTCTCTCCTCAAATCACCAATCCAGCAGAAGGAAGCTCTGGCAACACGCCATGCATGTCTGCACCTTGTCTGTAGCCCACTGTTTGTATCAGGACTGCGGATCCTCGAGAGGAGTACTGAGGCAGGATACTGCGATGTTTTCTGGAAGTTATGTACAGCACCCTGCCAGTCCCTCCCACAAGCCATGATCTGGCCTGCATTGCATAGAGAAGCATAGAGACCCAGTGATGACATCAATAGGTCTAAAATAACATATGTAATGAAAATACCATCAGCATGTTGATGGGGGGGGGGGTAAAATATAAGCAGAACAAATGTCATCCTTAGTTGTGTTGGTCCGATTAATGACCAAAAAGCTTAGAAACTAGAAAAAAAATCTGGATGATTGTGATGATGGCCACCTTGTGGTGTGATCAGTTCTGAATAGAGGGACTTGGGGGGGGGGGGGAGCACTCCGGGTTTCTAGCAGCAGGGTAGGTGTATAATGAAGGATCACCAGGGGGGGGGGGGGATCATCGGCGCTTTGTGTTCCAGCTGCTTTCTGACTGATTCCCGCTCCTCTCAAGCATGACGCCCATTGACAGCCACTGTCAGCCGACGAGGAGTAACTACTGACCTAATTATGCACAAAGGAGGCTTCCTGGGTGATGTGACGCCTCGCGGGAGAAGAACGCAACCAGCAAACAGGAACCGGAGAGGGATTATGGATCAGGATTGGTGCATTAAAGGGGGGCTCCGTATACAAGAACAGACTGCATTGGGGTTCAGGTTGTAGAATGACCAATAATTACATACAATGTTACATTCATCAGACTGTGTCAGTGTAACACTTCCAGGTGTTACTCACAGAGATCAAAGTTACAATGTACAGTCCGATCACTGGGGGAAGGGAGACCGAGGAAATGCCTCCTCCTACAAAGTTACAGTGTGCAGTCTGATCACTGCGGGAGGGGAGACTGAGGAAATGCTCCTCCTCCTTTTACAAAGTTACAATGTACAGTCTGATCACTGGGGGAGGGCAGACTGAGGAAATGCTCCTCCTCCTTTTACAAAGTTACAATGTACAGTCTGATCACGGGGGGAGGGGAGACTGAGGAAATGCTCCTCCTCCTTTTACAAAGTTACAATGTACAGTCTGATCACTGGGGGAGGGCAGACTGAGGAAATGCTCCTCCTCCTTTTACAAAGTTACAGTGTACAGTTTGATCATGGGGGGAGGGGAGACTGTGGAAATGCTTCCTCCTCCTTCTACAAAGTTACAATGTACAGTCTGATCACCGGGGGAGGGGAAACTGAGAAAATGCTTCCTTCTGCCTGCAGCAGACTGATGATATCATCTCAGCCTAGACAGAGTCACTGATATATAAATGTATAATAATAGTGTGTGACTGTGGGGGGGAGGGGACATTAGAGTGTAAGCTCCTCTGGTGAACAGATTAGTTGTCTCTGTACAGTGCTGCAGTATATGTCACAGCTATATAAATGTATAATACCGTGGGCCTGTGGGGGAGATTAGAGTGTAAGCTCCTCTGGTACAGAGACTGATGTGACTGTGGGGGAGGGGACATCAGAGTGTAAGCTCCTCTGGTACAGAGACTGATGTGACTGTGGGGGAGGGGACATTAGAGCGTAAGCTCCTCTGGTACAGAGACTGATGTGATTGGGGGGAGGGGACATTAGAGCGTAAGCTCCTCTGGTACAGAGACTGATGTGACTGTGGGGGAGGGGACATCAGAGTGTAAGCTCCTCTGGTACAGAGACTGATGTGACTGTGGGGGAGGGGACATCAGAGTGTAAGCTCCTCTGGTACAGAGACTGATGTGACTGGGGGGGGGGACATTAGAGCGTAAGCTCCTCTGGTACAGAGACTGATGTGATTGGGGGGAGGGGACATTAGAGCGTAAGCTCCTCTGGTACAGAGACTGATGTGACTGTGGGGGAGGGGACATCAGAGTGTAAGCTCCTCTGGTACAGAGACTGATGTGACTGGGGGGGGGGACATTAGAGTGTAAGCTCCTCTGGTACAGAGACTGATGTGACCGTGGGGGGGGGGGGGGACATTAGAGTGTAAGCTCCTCTGGTACAGAGACTGATGTGACTGTGGGGGGGGGGGGACATTAGAGCATAAGCTCCTCTGGTACAGAGACTGATGTGACTGGGGGGGGGGAGACATTAGAGTGTAAGCTCCTCTGGTGCAGAGGCTCATGTGACTGTGTGGGGGGTGGGGGGAAGAGTGTAAGCTCCTATGGTGCAGAGGCTCATGTGACTGTGGGGGAGGGGACATTAGAGTGCAAGCTCCTCTGGTAGTACAGAGACTGATGTGACTGTGGGGGAGGGGACATTAGAGTGTAAGCTGCTCTGGTGCAGAGACTGATGTGACTGTGGGGGGGGGGGATATTAGTGTGTAAGCTCCTTTGGTGCATAGGCTCATATGACTGTGGGGGAGGGGTATTAGAGTGTGAGCTCCTCTGGTGCAGAGACTGATGTGACTGTGGGGGGGGGTATTAGAGTGTCAGCTCCTCTGGTGCAGAGGCTCATGAGACTGCGGGGGAGGGGACATTAGAGTGTGAGCTCCTCTGGTGCAGAGACTGATGTGACTGTGGGGGAGGGGGTATTAGAGTGTAAGCTCCTCTGGTGCAAAGACTGATGTGACTGTGGGGGAGGGGACATTAGAGTGTGAGCTCCTCTGGTGCAGAGACTGATGTGACTGTGGGGGAGGGGACATTAGAGTGTGAGCTCCTCTGGTGCAGAGGCTCATGTGACTGTGGGGGAGGGGACATTAGAGTGTGAGCTCCTCTGGTGCAGAGGCTCATGTGACTGTGGGGGAGGGGACATTAGAGTGTAAGCTCCTCTGGTACAGAGACTGATGTGACTGGGGGGGGGGACATTAGAGTGTAAGCTCCTCTGGTACAGAGACTGATGTGACTGTGGGGGGGGGGGACATTAGAGTGTAAGCTCCTCTGGTACAGAGACTGATGTGACTGGGGGGGGGGCATTAGAGCGTAAGCTCCTCTGGTACAGAGACTGATGTGACTGGGGGGGGGGGACATTAGAGCGTAAGCTCCTCTGGTACAGAGACTGATGTGACTGGGGGGGGGGACATTAGAGCGTAAGCTCCTCTGGTACAGAGACTGATGTGACTGGGGGGGGGAGACATTAGAGTGTAAGCTCCTCTGGTGCAGAGGCTCATGTGACTGTGTGGGGGGTGGGGGGAAGAGTGTAAGCTCCTATGGTGCAGAGGCTCATGTGACTGTGGGGGAGGGGACATTAGAGTGCAAGCTCCTCTGGTAGTACAGAGACTGATGTGACTGTGGGGGAGGGGACATTAGAGTGTAAGCTGCTCTGGTGCAGAGACTGATGTGACTGTGGGGGGGGGGGGGATATTAGTGTGTAAGCTCCTTTGGTGCATAGGCTCATATGACTGTGGGGGAGGGGACATTAGAGTGTAAGCTCCTCTGGTGCAGAGGCTCATGTGACTGTGGGGGGGGTATTAGAGTGTCAGCTCCTCTGGTGCAGAGGCTCATGAGACTGCGGGGGAGGGGACATTAGAGTGTGAGCTCCTCTGGTGCAGAGACTGATGTGACTGTGGGGGAGGGGGTATTAGAGTGTAAGCTCCTCTGGTGCAAAGACTGATGTGACTGTGGGGGAGGGGACATTAGAGTGTAAGTTCCTCTGGTGCAGAGACTGATGTGACTGTGGGGGAGGGGACATTAGAGTGTGAGCTCCTCTGGTGCAGAGGCTCATGTGACTGTGGGGGAGGGGACATTAGAGTGTGAGCTCCTCTGGTGCAGAGGCTCATGTGACTGTGGGGGAGGGGACATTAGAGTGTCAGCTCCTCTGGTGCAGAGGCTCATGTGACTGTGGGGGAGGGGGTATTAGAGTGTCAGCTCCTCTGGTGCAGAGGCTCATGTGACTGGTTCTATATGAACGGTGAAGCTTGGAGTGATATATCAGCACTTTGTAAATCTGGGAAGTAAATAATAAAAAGTAACAAATTGGAGCGGATTGGCGAGTGCCCGCGGTGGGTTGTCCTGCGGCGCACATCGCTCTCTGTCTGGTTAGATACACCCGGATCTCTACACGGTCACCTCTCTATGTTTTTGGCGTGTTGGATGCGAGTTGCGGGAATCCGCCCTTCCTCCACTCCGCTCGGCGGGGTTGTCACTTGCAGATAGACGCCATGCAGGGTCTCAGCATCCCCGTTTCCTGTTTCCAGGCAACACATAAAACTGGCTTTGAAAATCGGATGATTTTGGGCTGATAAGCAGTTCTTTCATGTGCTTATCTTTCAGGATCTGGCCTGCCATCGGAAAACACAGAAATTATTGTCATTAACCTAAATTCCCGACACAACGGAGCGCGGTGCGACTCTGAAAGCGCAGACCAAACACCCGTCTACGCCGGGGATAAAACAAACACGTGTTATAGGAGAACCAGGAGGTGGAAATAAAAAGACGAAACGCTCGCAAAGCAAAACTCCAAAATGATTGGCTGGTAGACGCTTAACAACAGCTACAGTGTCCCGGTGTAAAATCTGAATGAAGGCCGCCATGATGGGATTCAGAAAATGATTCCATTCCACTCTTCCCAATGAGGGACTTGGGAGCCTACAGTTGTGCCCATGGAATGTATGGTCCAACCAGAACCGACTTTTTGGTGGATCGGCTGGGTTCAACCACTTGACCTCCAGCATGTATACCCCCTTCATATCCAGACCATTTTTTGCTATTCAGCACCACCCTACTTTAACTGATAATTGCGCAGTTGTGCAACTCTGTACCAGAGGTGGACTGACAACTCATGGGGCCCCCGGGCAAAAGGGGATCATGGGGCCCCTGTGTCCTTGCTCAAACTCAAATATTCCTATGAAAAAGGTACCAGGGGCATCTCATGGGGCCCCCTGCTGATTCCGGGCCCTCAGGTAGTGCCCGAGTTTCCAAATGGTCAGTCCGCCCCAGGGGCAGACTGACAACTCATCGGGCCCCCGGGCAATAGGGGATCATGGGTCCCCTGTGTCCTTGCCCAAACTGAAAAAAGGCTATGAATAAGGTACCAAGGGCATCTCATGGGGCCCCCTACTGACCCCGGGCCCTCGGGTAGTGCCCGAGTTTCCAAATGGTCAGTCCGCCCCAGGGGCAGACTGACAGCTCATCGGGCCCCCGGGCAATAGGGGATCATGGGGCCCCTGTGTCCTTGCCCAAACTCAAAAAAGCCTATGAAAAAGGTACCGGGGCATCTCATGGGCCCCCCAACTGACCCCGGGCCCTTGGGCAGTGCCCGAGTTTCCAAATGGTCAGTCCGCCCCTGCACTGTACCCGAATGACATTTATGTCATTTATTTCGCACAAATAGAGCTTTCTTTTGGTGGTATTTGATCATCACTGAGTTTTTTATTTAGGTTTTTTATTTAACGAAAAAGTCAGAAAATGTAGAAAGAAGATAAATTTTTTACTTTTTGTTTTTTATTATTATTATTATTATACAGGATTTATGGCACCAATAGTTTGCGCCGCGCTATACAATATTACGGGAGACAATACAGCAACAATACAGTTCAATACAAGAGGGATAGGAGGGCTCTGATCCTGGGAGCTTACACTCTAAGAGGGAGGGGCTAGTGGTACAAAAGGTAATACCTGTGGGGGATGGACTGGTAGGAGGAGTAGAAGATTCCAGTATTAGCTGAGGGCAGGATAGGCTTCCCTGAAGAGATCGGTTTTCAGAGATCGCCTAAAAGTGAGCAGAGTAGGCGATAGTCTGATAGATTGGGGTAGAGAGTTCCAGAGGATGGGGGAAGTTCTGGAGAAGTCCTGGAGTCCTGCTCGTTCATGGGAGGAGGAGACAAGGGAGCTAGACTGTTTATAAAACATATCCAATCAAGAAATCAAATTTCTTCATAAATTTAGGCCAAAATTTATTCTGCCACATGTTTTTGGTAAAAAACAAACCCAACGAGTGTATATTAATTGGTTTGTGCGGAAATTATAGCATCTAGACACTATGGGGTATATACTGAAAGCAACTATGACGCTATCCTGGTAATGGCGGTGCTCAGCAACTTATAGAGGGATTGTGATTAGTGTGGCAGGCAATCTGGTGATAACAGACCCTCATTGGGAGGTACTGAGCTCACTAGTTAAACTAACACAGTGATCAGTGCTAATACTGTACTAATGACACCGGCTGTGAAGGGGTTAACCTCAAGGGGCATTCAAGGGATTAATAGTGTGCTTAAAGCAGAGCTCCACCCAAAAGGGGAAGTTCCGCTTTAAGGACTGGTCCCCCACTTGCGTTTAAGGATTGGCACCTTTTGGGGAGCGGAGAGGGATGCAGGTACCCGAAATTGACAGGTACCCGCTCCCACTTCCGCTGCACTCGCATAGGTGATCGGAAGCGGAAGTTGTCCTACCCCCTCCCCCCCGCGTAGTCTTCTGGGACATGTGATAGGTCCCAGAAGACAACGGGGCCATTCAGAAAGTGCAGAGCTTCTCGCGCATGCGCAGCAGGCATCCTGCTGTGAAGCCGCAAGCTGTCACAGTCGAGCGCCCACACTGAAGATGCCGGTGCCGGGGATAGAAGATGCCCACAATGAAGATGCTGGTGCCAGGGAGAGAAGACGCCCACAATGAAGATGCCGGTGCCGGGGATAGAAGATGCCCACACTGAAGATGCTGGTGCCGGGGGGAGAAGACGCCCACACTGAAGATGCCGGTGCCAGGGAGAGAAGACGCCCACAATGAAGATGCCGGTGCCAGGGAGAGAAGACGCCCACACTGAAGATGCCGGTGCCGGGGGGAGAAGAGGCCCACAATGAAGATGCTGGTGCCGGGGGGAGAAGAGGCCCACACTGAAGATGCTGGTGCCGGGGGGAGAAGACGCCCACACTGAAGATGCCGGTGCCAGGGAGAGAAGACGCCCACACTGAAGATGCTGGTGCCGGGGGGAGAAGACGCCCATACTGAAGATGCTGGTGCCGGGGGGAGAAGACGCCCACAATGAAGATGCCGGTGCCAGGGAGAGAAGACGCCCACACTGAAGATGCCGGTGCCAGGGAGAGAAGACGCCCACAATGAAGATGCCGGTGCCAGGGAGAGAAGACGCCCACACTGAAGATGCCGGTGCCAGGGAGAGAAGACGCCCACACTGAAGATGCCGGTGCCGGGGGGAGAAGACGCCCACACTGAAGATGCTGGTGCCAGGGAGAGAAGACGCCCACAATGAAGATGCCGGTGCCAGGGAGAGAAGACGCCCACAATGAAGATGCTGGTGCCGGGGGGAGAAGACGCCCACACTGAAGATGCCGGTGCCAGGGAGAGAAGACACCCACACTGAAGATGCTGGTGCCGGGGGGAGAAGACGCCCACACTGAAGATGCTGGTGCCGGGGGGAGAAGACACCCACACTGAAGATGCTGGTGCCGGGGGGAGAAGACGCCCATACTGAAGATGCTGGTGCCGGGGGGAGAAGACGCCCACACTGAAGATGCTGGTGCCGGGGGGAGAAGACGCCCATACTGAAGATGCTGGTGCCGGGGGGAGAAGACGCCCATACTGAAGATGCCGGTGCCGGGAACTCCGCTTTGAACAAATGTGTGTAATATGTGCTGCTTTTACTTACAAATCTGGCTGTTTTTTTCTCCCTACTTTTCAGGGAGAAAAAACAGCCAGATTGCGGCCTGTATACAGGACTCTGTGCTGTGATTAGCTACAGCGGATCAGCAGGTCTGCGGCCAAAATCACGGGCAAGTACCTGCTGACAAAATCGTGCTGTAGCCAGCGACGGGGTGGAGCAGCAGAAGGCGCACGCAAGCACGTCCTGAACCCGGGAGAGGCTAGAAGACGTACATGTAACATGAAACGTGGTAGGAAAGATTGACTTCTATTTAAGTCTGAACCTACGCTCCCATCCGCCTCCTTATTTGGACCAATATTGCTGTGTCCTTCTTTCCTCCTCCTTTAATCGCGCCCCACAGACTTCAATGTGAAATCGCGCCCCACAGACTTCAATGGGAAAATTGTGCCCCACAGACTTCAATGGGAAAATCGTGCCTCACAGACTTCAATGGGAAAATTGCGCCCCATAGGCTTCAATGGGAAGACGCCTCCAATAGACTTCAGTGGGGAAACCACCTCCCATAGATTTCAATGGGAAAACACCTCCCAAAGACATCAATGGAAAAACGCCTCCCATAGTCTTCAATGCAAAAATGCTTCCCTTAGACTTCAATGCAAAGATGCCTTCCATATACTTCAATGCAAAAATGCCTCCCATAGACTTCAATGCAAAAATGCCTCCCATAGACGTCAATGGCAAAATACCTCCCATAGATTTTCATGGGAAAATGCCTCCCATTGATTTCAATGGGAAAACGTCTCCTATAGACTTCAATAGGAAAATACCTCCCATAGACTTCAGTGGGGAAAAAAACTCCCATAGATTTCAATGGGAAAACACCTCCCTTAGACTTCAATGGGAAACCGCCTCCCTAAGACTTCAATGGGAAAACGCCTCCCATAGTCTTCAATGCAAAATTCTGCCCATAGACTTCAATGCAAAGATGCCTCCCATAGACTTCAATGTTAAAGCGCCTCCCAAAGACCTTGATGTGAAAACGTCTCCCATAGACTTTGATGCAAAAACGCCTCCCATAGACTTTGATGCAAAAACGCCTCCCATAGACTTTGATGCAAAAACACCTCCCATAGACTTTGATGCGAAAACGCCTCCCATAGACTTTGATGCGAAAACGCCTCCCATAGACTTTGGTGTGAAAACGCCTCTCATAGACTTTGATGTGAAGAAACCTCCCATAGACTTTGATTTGAAAACGCCTCCCATAGACTTTCGTATGAAAACTCCTCCCATAGACTTCAATGCAAAAACCGCCTCCCATAGACTTCGCTGCAAAAACTCCTGTCAATAGAAAACCTATATGAGCACTTATCTCCACATGCCACTCTACTCTATCACTTGCGAGTCTGGGAAGCACCGTTACAAACTCACATAGGACCCTTTTCATAATGGCTCTCAAAACACAATGCACGCGGATCGCATCTGTGTGAACCACCTCAACAGGGACACAAACTACCCAGCCTATCATGCGAATCTGTGATGTTAAAAATGAATCACATACGTGTGAACCAGGATGGCTCCAATCACACCTGGGTATCGCCGTGATCGCAAAACGCAGGTTCAGGGGCCATTATTTTCAATGGCACCTAAAACGTGGTGTGGTGTTGCCGTGTTTGTCATGCGGCAAATCCCGGGCTTCTTACGTTAAAAAAGAAACTTTTTTAGCTGGTTCGTAGATTCAGTGCAACTTTGTCAAGCCCTGGTCTGTGGTACTGGAGACCTACTTCACCTTAATGATAGTTCAGTTCCTGAAGTACCAACGTTGGGTGAAGACCTTGTTGGTGCCGACGTTGAGATGTTGAGATCCATGTAATTAAATATTTACCCGTTATAATTGCTCGTTTAGCTCTTAAAACGGTTAAAATGAATCCAGTAAGTTAAACTGTTGCTCACGAATTTATTATAAATTAAAACAGTGATGTTGCCTGGAGCAGAGACATGCAGTGAAGTTAATAGGAAGGCAAAAAAAAATGTTGGTTTTTGGTGGTGTTCTTGGTGCAGTGGACTGAGGGTTAAAGAAACTCCTTTCAGCTATTGTCAACCTGTTCCTTTGCCCAAAAGAAAAGGCCCTCCTTAGCTGGAAGCACGGTGCTTGATAATAAGGAATGGAGGAAACCTGACCTTAATGATAGATCAGACCCTTAGTTGGTCACCAAAGCTGTGTGAACACCTTGTTGATGCTGATGTCTAGATGAATAGATTCATGTACCTGAATGTTTACCCGCTTGTTTGTCTAGCTCTTAAATTGGTTAAAGTTATGGTTGAACTGGACGGACTTTTGTCTTTTTTCAGCCAGACTAACTATGTAAAGTGAATTGTGTAAGCGTATGTGTTTCAAAAAAAATTAGAATGAGTTAAAGCTGTGATGTTGCGTGTTGCCAGCAAACGTATTGAAGTCAGTTAAGAAAAATAAGTTGGGTTTTGGTGTTGTTTAAAGGCATGATGGGCTCTAAATTGCACCTGAGGGTTATGGAAACTCTTATCAACTATCCTAGCTCTTGTGCCTTAAAGAAAGGGTTCTCGTTATCTGGGAACATGATTTTTTGATATTGAGAAATAGAGGAAACTTGACCTTAATGATCGCTTACAACCTTTGTTGGTCACCAAAGTCGTGTGAACACCTTGTCAGTGCTTTGTTGATCACCTAAGGTTGATAGTGCTGATGTCAAGAGGAATATTTATGGACTTTAAATTGAGGGTTATGGAAGCTCTTTTCAACTATCCTAGACCAGTTCTTGTGCCTAAAAGAAAGGCCTTCGTTAGTTGGGAACATGATTTTTTGATATTGAGGAATAGAGGAAACCTGACCTTAATGATAGCTTACTACCTTTGTTGGTCACCAAAGTTGTGTAAACACCTTGTTGATGCTGATGTCTAGATGAATAGATTCATGTACCTGAATATTTACCCGCTTGTTTAAATTGGTTAAAGTTATGGTTGAACTAGATGGACTTTTGTCTTTTTTCAGCCAGACTAACTATATAAAGTGGATTGTGTAAGCGGATGTGCTGCATGAAAGATTAGAATGAATTAAAGCTGTGATGTTGCGTGTTGCCAGCAAACGTATTGAAGTCAGTTAAAAAAAATAAGTTGGGTTTTGGTGGTGTTTAAAGGCATAATGGGCTCTAAATTGCACCTGAGGGTTATGGAAACTCTTTTCAACTATCCTAGACCAGTTCTTGTGCCGAAAAGAAAAGGCCCTCGTTAGCTGGAAACATGATCTTTTGATATTGAGAAATAGAGGAAAGTTGAACTTAATGATAGCTTACAACCTTTGTTGGCCACCAAAGATTGCTCGTCCCGATGTCAAGATGAAACTGGTTGAAGTGAATCCTGTAAGTTAATGTGTTGCAGTGTAGTTAAAACTACGATGTTACCTGTAGCCGGCAAGAGTTGGTTTTTGGTGGTGTTTAAAGGCATTATGGGCTTTACATTGAGGGTTACAGAAGATCTTTTCAACTATCCTAGACCCATTCTTGTGCCTAAAAGAAAGGCCTTCGTTAGTTGGGAACATGATTTTTTGATATTGAGGAGTAGAGGAAACCTGACCTTAATGATAGCTTACTACCTTTGTTGGTCACCAAAGTTGTGTGAACACCTTGTTAATGCTGATGTCTAGATGAATAGATTCATGTACCTGAATATTTACCCGCTTGTTTGTCTATCTCTTAAATTGGTTAAAGTTATGGTTGAACTGGACGGACTTTTGTCTTTTTTCAGCCAGACTAACTATGTAAAGTGGATTGTGTAAGCGTATGTGTTGCATGAAAGATTAGAATGAATTAAAGCTGTGATGTTGCGTGTTGCCAGCAAACGTATTGAAGTCAGTTAAGAAAAATAAGTTGGGTTTGGTGGTGTTTAAAGGCATGATGGGCTCTAAATTGCACCTGACGGTTATGGAAACTCTTTTCAACTATCCTAGACCAGCTCTTGTGCCTAAAAGAAAAGGCCTTCGTTAGCTGGAAACATGTTTTTTGATATTGAGGAATAGAGGAAACTTGACCTTAATGATAGCTTGCAACCTTTGTTGGTCACCAGAGTTGTGTGAACACCTTGTCAGTGCTTGTTGATCACCTAAGGTTGATAGTGCTGATGTCAAGAGGAATATTTATGGACTTTAAATTGAGGGTTATGGAAACTCTTTTCAACTATCCTAGACCAGTTCTTGTGCCGAAAAGAAAAGGCCCTCGTTATCTGGGAACATGATTTTTTTGATATTGAGGAATAGAGGAAACTTGAACTTAATGATCGCTTACAACCTTTGTTGGCCACCAAAGATTGTTCGTGCCGATGTCAAGATGAAACTGGTTGAAGTGAATCCTGTAAGTTAATGTGTTGCAGTGTAGTTAAAACTACGATGTTACCTGTAGCCGGCAAGAGTTGGTTTTCGTTGGTGTTTAAAGGCATTATGGGCTTTACATTGAGGGTTACAGAAGATCTTTTCAACTATCCTAGACCAGTTCTTGTGCCTAAAAGAAAAGGCCCTCGTTAGCTGGAAACATGATCTTTTTATATTGAGAAATAGAGGAAAGTTAAACTTAATGATAGCTTACAACTAGAGATGAGCGAATCGAACTTGGCGAAGTGGAATTCGTTTCGAATATTAGGAAAATTTCGAATCCGAAAATTAGCAGACTTCGGATGCGCGAATCGAAATTTTTCCAAAAATGGCGGCGACATGTGCGGCGACGGAGCGGGGATCTCTGGGAAGGCGCGCAGACAAGGAGCACTGACCCATAATGCATTCATTCATGACATGTGATCGCATTAGCCAATCAGCAGCCAGCCAGCCAGCACTGTGTAATGGTCGAGCTATAAATTGCGGCCATTTTAGAATTCTCCATTAGCCTCCAGTCATTCAAGAGAGACAGACCACCTGTCTGTATTGAGGGACAGAGTTAGGGCCACAGAATCATTACTTAGGGACACAGAACCGTTACTTAGGGACACAGAACCGTTACTTAGGGACACAGAATCGTTACTTAGGGACACACAATCGTTACTTAGGGACACAGAACCGTTACTTAGGGACACAGAACCGTTACTTAGGGACACAGAATTGTTACTCAGGGACAGACACAGAATTGTTACTCAGGGACAGACACAGAATTGTTACTCAGGGACAGACACAGAATTGTTACTGAGGGACACAGAATTGTTACTGAGGGACACAGAATTGTTACTGAGGGACACAGAATTGTTACTCAGGGACAGACACAGAATTGTTACTCAGGGACAGACACAGAATTGTTACTCAGGGACAGACACAGAATTGTTACTCAGGGACACAGAATTGTTACTGAGGGACAGACACAGAATTGTTACTCAGGGACAGACACAGAATTGTTACTCAGGGACAGACACAGAATTGTTACTCAGGGACAGACACAGAATTTTTACTGAGGGACACAGAATTGTTACTGAGGGACACAGAATTGTTACTCAGGGACACAGAATTGTTACTCAGGGACAGACACAGAATTGTTACTGAGGGACACAGAATTGTTACTGAGGGACACAGAATTGTTACTCAGGGACACAGAATTGTTACTCAGGGATAGACACAGAATTGTTACTGAGGGACACCGAATTGTTACTCAGGGACACAGAATTGTTACTCAGGGACAGACACAGAATTGTTACTGAGGGACACAGAATTGTTACTCAGGGATAGACACAGAATTGTTACTGAGGGACACAGAATTGTTACTGAGGGACACAGAATTGTTACTCAGGGACACAGAATTGTTACTCAGGGACACAGACTTGTTACTCAGGGACAGACACAGAATTGTTACTGAGGGACACAGAATTGTTACTGAGGGACACAGAATTGTTACTGAGGGACACAGAATTGTTACTCAGGGACAGACACAGAATTGTTACTGAGGGACACAGAATTGTTACTGAGGGACACAGAATTGTTACTCAGGGACACAGAATTGTTACTCAGGGACAGACACAGAATTGTTACTGAGGGACACAGAATTGTTACTGAGGGACACAGAATTGTTACTCAGGGACACAGAATTGTTACTCAGGGACACAGAATTGTTACTCAGGGACAGACACAGAATTGTTACTCAGGGACACAGAATTGTTACTCAGGGACACAGAATTGTTACTGAGGGACACAGAATTGTTACTGAGGGACACAGAATTGTTACTCAGGGACACAGAATTGTTACTCAGGGACACAGAATTGTTACTCAGGGACAGCCACAGAATTGTTACTGAGGGACACAGAATTGTTACTCAGGGACACAGAATTGTTACTCAGGGACACAGAATTGTTACTCAGGGACACAGAATTGTTACTCAGGGACAGACACAGAATTGTTAATGAGGGACACAGAATTGTTACTGAGGGACACAGAATTGTTACTGAGGGACACAGAATTGTTACTCAGGGACAGACACAGAATTGTTACTGAGGGACACAGAATTGTTACTGAGGGACACAGAATTGTTACTGAGGGACACAGAATCGTTACTCAGGGACACAGAATCGTTACTCAGGGACACAGAATTGTTACTGAGGGACACAGAATTGTTACTGAGGGACACAGAGCGAGCAGACGTGGCAGCAGAGGAAGGGGTCGAGGCAGCACTAGTCGCAGCCAGAGGCCAGTGCTCCCGGTGTCATCCAGCGGTCGTGTCTCCACCGACAACCCTGCCGTCATCGATTGGTTGGCTCGGTCGTCTTCCTCTTCCCAGGTCACCTCTGACACCTACAGCCAACGGTCGGTGTGTACGTCAGACACAACCGTTAGTTGGCATGGCCCGGGAGCAAGCCCACTGAAATCACGTGTCCTCTACCTGCCCCTGTCCTTTGGTGTTCCCTCACCAAGCGAAGTATCGCATGCTGTGGGCTCAGCCCCACTGTACAGTGAGGAAGAGCTAACAGAGGGCGGTCAGGAACGGGGGGAGACATCCGCCTCTTCAGCAGCCAGGCGAAGAAGTACTGGCGAGGAGAGTGGCTCGGTAGCCGGTCTAGAGACAGGTCTGTCTCCTGACCCACACGCAGCCGAGGAGGCTAGTAGTGAGGCGGAGACCCTAATTGATGATGATGAGGCTGATCGCACTTGGCAGCCTCGTCGTCATCAGGCTATTGCTTCCGCATCATCAGGAGAAGAGGGTGACAGCTTGGCAGCGAGCAAAACAGTCGGTGGGTTGCCAAGGAGGCAGCAGGGTCGCAGCAGTGTCAGTGGAGGCAAACGGCCACGGAGTAGAGCACCAGCTCCACTGCAGCCTACCACCACGGCCAGTAGTGGTGCCGGTGTGCACGGAGGAAGTAGCAGTCAGCCAGTGAGGAGTAGCGGGGGCAAAGTTTCCTACTCGGCGGTGTGGCAATTTTTCGTCAAGCCGCCCGAGGAAGTAAACGTAGCCGTATGTCGACTATGTGGCCAGAAAGTCAAGCGTGGCCAGGGGGCCCATGTCTCCATCGTCACACTCTGCCATGTGCCACTTTCAGGTCTCCTCACACTGCTGGTGGGTTCCATTTTGTCATAGGGTGCTGGCAGATTACGGGCCTCCCATTGCTGCTGCCAGGCCCGTAATCTGCCATGGGCCCCCGTACCGCCCCCTCATGCTGCTGCCAGGTCCAGAGTCTCTCATGGGTCCCTGTACGGCCTCCCATTGCTGCTGTCTCCATCGCCACACTCTGCCATGTGCCACTTTCAGGTCTCCTCACACTGCTGGTGTGTTCCATTTTGTCATAGGGTGCTGGCAGATTACGGGCCTCCCATTGCTGCTGCCAGGCCCGTAATCTGCCATGGGCCCCTGTACCGACTCCTCATGCTGCTGCCAGGCCCGTAATCTGTCATGGGCCCCCGTACCGCCTCCTCATGCTGCTGCCAGGTCCAGAGTGTGTCATGGGTCCCTGTACGGCCTCCCATTGCTGCTGTCTCCATCGCCACACTCTGCCATGTGCCACTTTCAGGTCTCCTCACACTGCTGGTGGGTTCCATTTTGTCATAGGGTGCTGGCAGATTACGGGCCTCCCATTGCTGCTGCCAGGCCCGTAATCTGCCATGGGCCCCTGTACCGCCTCCTCATGCTGCTGCCAGGTCCAGAGTCTCTCATGGGTCCCTGTACGGCCTCCCATTGCTGCTGTCTCCATCGCCACACTCTGCCATGTGCCACTTTCAGGTCTCCTCACACTGCTGGTGTGTTCCATTTTGTCAGAGGGTGCTGGCAGATTACGGGCCTCCCATTGCTGCTGCCAGGCCCGTAATCTGCCATGGGCCCCTGTACCGCCTCCTCATGCTGCTGCCAGGTCCAGAGTCTCTCATGGGTCCCTGTACGGCCTCCCATTGCTGCTGCCTCCATCGCCACACTCTGCCATGTGCCACTTTCAGGTCTCCTCACACTGCTGGTGGGTTCCATTTTGTCATAGGGTGCTGGCAGATTACGGGCCTCCCATTGCTGCTGCCAGGCCCGTAATCTGCCATGGGCCCCTGTACCGCCTCCTCATGCTGCTGCCAGGCCCGTAATCTGCCATGGGCCCCCGTACCGCCCCCTCATGCTGCTGCCAGGTCCAGAGTCTCTCATGGGTCCCTGTACGGCCTCCCATTGCTGCTGTCTCCATCGCCACACTCTGCCATGTGCCACTTTCAGGTCTCCTCACACTGCTGGTGTGTTCCATTTTGTCATAGGGTGCTGGCAGATTACGGGCCTCCCATTGCTGCTGCCAGGCCCGTAATCTGCCATGGGCCCCTGTACCGCCTCCTCATGCTGCTGCCAGGTCCAGAGTCTCTCATGGGTCCCTGTACGGCCTCCCATTGCTGCTGTCTCCATCGCCACACTCTGCCATGTGCCACTTTCAGGTCTCCTCACACTGCTGGTGGGTTCCATTTTGTCATAGGGTGCTGGCAGATTACGGGCCTCCCATTGCTGCTGCCAGGCCCGTAATCTGCCATGGGCCCCTGTACCGCCTCCTCATGCTGCTGCCAGGTCCAGAGTGTGTCATGGGTCCCTGTACGGCCTCCCATTGCTGCTGTCTCTATCGCCACACTCTGCCATGTGCCACTTTCAGGTCTCCTCACACTGCTGGTGGGTTCCATTTTGTCATAGGGTGCTGTATGGCCTCCCATTGCTGCTGCCTCCACCGCCACACTGTGGCTCCACACTCTGGTTTTGGCCCCGTGACTGCCCAAATGAGTGAAGTGTGCGGTGATTCTAAGATCGACGGCACTCATCTGCATGTCATACTGACTGACAGTATTATTTCTCTTCCCCAGCAGACTCCAAGGGCATTTAAATTAAAGGTACAGTGTTCTGCACTAATATAAAGGCTCTCTGAAGCCTAGAAACACCCTTTTTATAAGTTAAATTCGCAGCGAATATATTCGCATCGAATCGAATTTATTCCACGAATTCGCGGAATCAGCCGAATCGAATTTTTGAATACTTCGCTCATCTCTACTTACAACCTTTGTTGGCCACCAAAGATTCTTAGTGCCAATGTCAAGATGAAAATGTATCCATTAGAATTCGTTGTATAACTCTGAAACTGGTTGAAGTGAATCCTGTAAGTTAATGTGTTGCAGTGTAGTTAAAACTACGATGTTACCTGTAGCCGGCAAGAGTTGGTTTTCAGTGGTGTTTAAAGGCATTATGGGCTTTACATTGAGGGTTACAGAAGATCTTTTCAACTATCCTAGACCAGTTCTTGTGCCTAAAAGAAAGGCCTTCGTTAGTTGGGAACATGATTTTTTGATATTGAGGAATAGAGGAAACCTGACCTTAATGATCGCTTACTACCTTTGTTGGTCACCAAAGTTGTGTGAACACCTTGTTGATGCTGATGTCTAGATGAATAGATTCATGTACCTGAATATTTACCCGCTTGTTTGTCTAGCTCTTAAATTGGTTAAAGTTATGGTTGAACTGGACGGACTTTTGTCTTTTTTCAGCCAGACTAACTATGTAAAGTGGATCGTGTAAGCGTATGTGTTGCATGAAAGATTAGAATGAGTTAAAGCTGTGAAGTTGCGTGTTGCCAGCAAACATATTGAAGTCAGTTAAGAAAAATAAGTTGGGTTTTGGTGGTGTTTAAAGGCATGATGGGCTCTAAATTGCACCTGAGGGTTACGGAAACTCTTTTCAACTATCCTAGACCAGCTCTTCTGCTTAAAAGAAAAGGCCTTCGTTAGCTGGGAACATGATTTTTGATATTGAGGAATAGAGGAAACCTGACCTTAATGATCGCTTACTACCTTTGTTGGTCACCAAAGTTGTGTGAAAACCTTGTTGATGCTGATGTCTACTGTAGATGAATAGATTCATGTACCTGAATATTTACCCGCTTGTTTGTCTAGCTCTTAAATTGTTTAAAGTTATGGTTGAACTGGGTGGACTTTTGTCTTTTTTCAGCCAGACTAACTATGTAAAGTTATAATAATATTAATAAATCACTTTAACCAAAATCCCGTATCAGCACACTTCACCCCTACCCTTAGAGGTGTACAAAATATACAAATAATATGCTCAGTGATAGTAATAAATAATGACCCTTATCCCCAAATTGGTGTATCTAAATCAAAAAGTCCTAAATCCAATAGTCCAAAAGTTTATGAAACCAATGTCCCTTATAAATCAAAAAAATTATGTCCAAAAATTGTCCACAAAGTGATAAACTCTTCAAAGTCTTGTAAAAGCTTGGTTTACCTCAAAACAAAACAGAAATAAAAACCACATAGTGCATTATCCTTAATATATATACATCATATAACTCATCCAGTGATACTCCACCAAAGTGAAACAAAAGGTGTAAACAGCAAACGTGTGCCAATACACTATGTATAGTGTGAAGAACCGTGTAGGTGAATCACTCTTTAAAGTGCTTAGAACACACACATAAATCACGTCTATTGCAGTAAGGAGTGAATACCCTTACCAATATGTATATCACTTTAGGCCTTAGATAATAATCCCCAAGTTGGCTGTGTGATGGGACGAATGATATTCGGCCAGTATCCTCACTTTCACCTCCTCATACTCTAATGTGGATCCATCCACACTAGTTACTCAGACCAGTTTCATCATAACCGTCATCCCGATATCGATATATATATATATACACAAAGAAATATATAGTTTCTTTGTGTATATATATATATATCGATATCGGGATGACGGTTATGATGAAACTGGTCTGAGTAACTAGTGTGGATGGATCCACATTAGAGTATGAGGAGGTGAAAGTGAGGATACTGGCCGAATATCATTCGTCCCATCACACAGCCAACTTGGGGATTATTATCTAAGGCCTAAAGTGATATACATATTGGTAAGGGTATTCACTCCTTACTGCAGTAGACGTGATTTATGTGTGTGTTCTAAGCACTTTAAAGAGTGATTCACCTACACGGTTCTTCACACTATACATAGTGTATTGGCACACGTTTGCTGTTTACACCTTTTGTTTCACTTTGGTGGAGTATCACTGGATGAGTTATACGATGTATATATATTAAGGATAATGCACTATGTGGTTTTTATTTCTGTTTTGTTTTGAGGTAAACCAAGCTTTTACAAGACTTTGAAGAGTTTATCACTTTGTGGACAATTTTTGGACATAATTTTTTTGATTTATAAGGGACATTGGTTTCATAAACTTTTGGACTATTGGATTTAGGACTTTTTGATTTAGATACACCAATTTGGGGATAAGGGTCATTATTTATTACTATCACTGAGCATATTATTTGTATAACTATGTAAAGTGGATCGTGTAAGCGTATGTGTTGCATGAAAGACTAGAATGAGTTAAAGCTGTGATGTTGCGTGTTGCCACCAAACGTATTGAAGTCAGTTAAGAAAAATAAGTTGGGATTTGGTTGTGTTTAAAGGCATTATGGGCTCTAAATTGCACCTGAGGGTTACGGAAACTGTTTTCAACTATCCTAGACCAGTTCTTCTGTTTAAAAGAAAAGGCCCTCGTTAGCTGGAAACATGATTTTTTGATATTGAGAAATAGAGGAAATTTGACCTTAATGCTAGCTTACAACCTTTGTTGATCACCTAAGGTTGATAGTGCTGATGTCAAGAGGAATATTTATGGACTTTAAATCGAGGGTTATGGAAGCTCTTTTCAAATATCCTAGACCAGTTCTTGTGCCTAAAAGAAAAGACCTTCGTTAGCTGGAAACATGATCTTTTTATATTGAGATATAGAGGAAACCTGACCTTAATGATCGCTTACTACCTTTGTTGGTCACCAAAGTTGTGTGAACACCTTGTTGATGCTGATGTCTACTGTAGATGAATAGATTCATGTACCTGAATATTTACCCGCTTGTTTTTCTAGCTCTTAAATTGGTTAAAGTTATGGTTGAACTGGACGGACTTTTGTCTTTTTTCAGCCAGACTAACTATGTAAAGTGAATTGTGTAAGCATATGTGTTGCATGAAAGATTAGAATGAATTAAAGCTGTGATGTTGCGTGTTCCCAGCAAATGTATTGAAGTCAGTTAAGAAAAATAAGTTGGGTTTTGGTGGTGTTTTAAGGCATGATGGGCTCTAAATTGCACCTGAGGGTTATGGAAACTCTTTTTAACTATCCTAGACCAGTTCTTGTGCCTGAAAGAAAAGGCCTTCGTTAGTTGGGAACATGATTTTTTGATTTTGAGAAATAGAGGAAACCTGACCTTAATGATAGCTTACAACCTTTGTTGGCCACCAAAGTTGTTAGTGCCGATGTCAAGATGGATATTTTTCCACTAGAATTCTTTGTATAGCTCTGAAATTGGTTAAAGTGAATTCTGTAAGTTAATGTGTTGCATGAAAAATAAGTTAAAACTACAATGTTACCTGTAGCCAGCAAAAGTTGGTTTTCGGTGGTGTTTAAAGGCATTATGGACTTTCCATTGAGGGTTACGGAAGCTCTTTTCAACTATATTAGACCAGTTCTTGTGTCTGAAAGAAAAGGCCCTCGTTAGCTGGGAACAGGATTTTTTGATATTGAGGAATAGAAGAAACCTGACCTTAATGATAGCTTACTACCTTTGTTGGTCACCAAAGTTGTGTGAACACCTTGTCAGTGCTGAAGTCTAGATGAATAGATTCATGTACCTGAATGTTTACCCGCTTGTTAGTCTAGCTCTTAAATTGGTTAAAGTGGACTGTGAAAGCATATGTGTTGCATGAAAGATTAGAATGAGTTAAAGCTGTGATGTTGCGTGTTCCCTGCAAACGTATTGAAGTCAGTTAAGTAAAATAAGTCTTGTTTTGGTGGTGTTTAAAGGCATTATGGGCTCTAAATTGCACCTGTGGGTTACAGAAACTCTTTTCAACTATCCTAGACCAGTTCTTGTGTCTAAAAGAAAAGGCCCTCGTTAGTTGGGAACCTGATTTTTTGATATTGAAGAATAGAAGAAACTTGACCTTAATGATAGCTTACAACCCTTGTTGGTCACCAAGGTTGTGGGCACACCTTGTCAGTGCTGATGTCAAGATGAATATTTACCCACTAGAATTCTTGGTATAGCTCTGAAATTGGTTAAAGTGAATCCTGTAAGTTAATGTGTTGCATGAAAAATTAGTATGAGTTAAAACTACGACGTGACCTGTAGCCGGCAAGAGTTGTTTTTCGCTGGTGTTTAAAGACATTATGGACTTTACATTGAGGGTTACAGAAGCTCTTTTCAACTATCCTAGACCAGTTCTTGTGCCTGAAAGAAAAGGCCCTCGTTGGTTGGGAACATGATTTTTTGACATTGAGGAATAGAAGAAACTTGACCTTAATGATAGCTTACAACCTTTGTTGGTCACCAAGGTTGTGGGCACACCTTGTCGGTGCTGATGCCAAGATGAATATTTATCCACTAGAATTCTTGGTATATCTGTGAAATTGGTAAAAGTGAATCCAGTAAGTTAATGTGTTGAATGGATAACTAGTGTGAGGTAAAACTGTGATGTTGTTTGTAGACAGCAAAAGTACTGAAGTGAACAGGAAAGGGAAAAATAATTTGGCTTTTGGTGGTGTTTAAAGGTGTGATGGGCATTAATTTGCACCGAGGGTTACAGAAGCTCCTTTCAGCTATCTTGGATCTGTTTTTGTGACTATATAGAGGAATCAGGACCTCCTTCCTCCTGCTGCTGACCCCTCTAGTGATATAAAGATCTATACAGAGGAATCAGGACCTCCTTCCTCCTGCTGGCGACCCCTCTAGTGATATGAAGATCTATATAGAGGAATCAGGACCTCCTTCCTCCTGCTGCTGACCCCTCTAGTGATATAAAGATCTATATAGAGGAATCAGGACCTCCTTCCTCCTGCCGGTGACCCCTCTAGTGATATAAAGATCTATATAGAGGAATCAGAACCACCTTCCTCCTGCCGGTGACCCCTCTATCGATATAAAGATCTATATACAGAAATCAGGACCTCCTTCCTGCTGCCGGTGACCCCTCTAGTGATATAAAGATCTATATAGAGGAATCAGGATCTCCTTCCTCCTGCCGGTGACCCCTCTAGCGATATAAAGATCTATATAGAGGAATCAGAACCTCGTCCTCCTGCCGGTGACCCCTCTAGTGATCTAAAGATCTATATAGAGGAATTGGGACCTCCTTCCTCCTGCCGGTGACCCCTCTAGCGATATAAAGATCTATATAGAGGAATCAGGACCTCCTTCCTCCTGCCGGTGACCTCTCTAGTGATATGAAGATCTATATAGAGGAATCAGGACCTCCTTCCTCCCCCCGGTGACCCCTCTAGTGACATAAAGATCTATATAGAGGAATTGGGACCTCCTTCCTCCTGCTGGTGACCTCTCTAGCGATATAAAGATCTATATAGAGGAACCGGGACCTGTGATGTTGTTTGTAGACAGCAAAAGTACTGAAGTGAACAGGAATGGGAAAAATAATTTGGCTTTTGGTGGTGTTTAAAGGTGTGATGGGCATTAATTTGCACCGAGGGTTACAGAAGCTCCTTTCAACTATCTTGGATCTGTTCTTGCGACTAAATGGCCCTCATTAGCTGGGAACATGATTTTTGATGTTGAGGAATAGAGGAAACTTCCCCTTAATGATAGCTCAGGTTGCTCACGAAATCTGTGTGAAGACTTTGTTAGTACAAATGTCTTGATGAATAGATCCGTGTGATTGAATATTTACCGGCTAGAATTGTATGTCTAGCTCAGTGGTCTCTAAAACTCTGGCAGGTGTACTGGATGTGGCCCCTTGCTTGCCATTTTCTCCCAGAAGCCTTTCCGAAATTTTAACTGCCAAAAATAACACTGAAATTTGGATTAGACCATTCGAATTTGTGAAATTCGATCCAGATTTAACGGTATCCAAAATTCATGATGGATTCGATCATTCTCTGAGCCGGAACCTCTGGAGTTGCATTGAAAACAGGAGGCAGAGTTGCCCAAATTGGTTCGTGTCTACGGATATCTTGCCGTAAGAACATTTTTGGTTGTCCATCAGATAAAATACGAGTGTTTTTTGCCGCGGTTATTCCCCGAACATTATCAGTTACATTGTAAATCTTTCAAAAGGGGAAAAAAAAAAACAGAAACAATGCGATAGACTTCCTAAACCTCTCACACTGTGTTTAATGAGTACTGAGCGGTGCATTGATGCCATCTGAAAGCTGATACATTTGTAAACAAGATTACATTATCACGGCATAAAATTAAATGTTGCATTGCAAAGAAGTAATCTAAGGATCGGCTTCGGCTTAATAAACTGGCAGTAAAGAATAAAGTGGGCAGAAATGTGTACAATTGTGTGCGTCGCTGTGACTGTATCCTGTCATTATGTTAAGGGTGTTGATGTTGGGTTTTTATGTTTTGTGTTTCAATAACATATCGCTTAGGTGCCCGTATGGCTTCAGCTGTAGAATTCACATTGATTGCGTGAATTACAAACATACAATCATAGATGAGTGACAGCCGAGAAAAAGAAGCAAAGTGGCCTATCCAGTCTTCCGCTTTGTTTGCTTTATTCCTTCTGCTGCTTTGAGGGGATGTCCCCGTGTTGTAGTGATATAAAGATCTATATAGAGGAATCAGGACCTCCTTCCTCCTGCCGGTGACCCCTCTAGTGATACAAAGATCTATATAGAGGAATCAGGACCTCCTTCCTCCTGCTGGTGACCCCTCTAGTGATATAACATCTATATAGAGGAATCAGGACCTCCTTCCTCCTGCTGGTGACCCCTCTAGTGATATGAAGATCTATATAGAGAAATCAGGACCTCCTTCCTCCTGCCGGTGACCCCTCTTGTGATATAAAGATCTATATAGAGGAATCAGGACCTCCTTCCTCCTGCCGGTGACCCCTCTAGTGATATGAAGATCTATATAGAGGAATCAGGATCTCCTTCCTCCTGCTGGTGACCCCTCTAGTGATATGAAGATCTATATAGAGAAATCAGGACCTCCTTCCTCCTGCTGGTGACCCCTCTAGTGATATAACATCTATATAGAGGAATCAGGACCTCCTTCCTCCCGCCGGTGACCCCTCTAGTGATATGAAGTCTATATAGAGGAATCAGGACCTCCTTCCTCCTGCCGGTGACCCCGCTAGTAATAGAAAGATCTATATAGAGGAATCCGGACCTCCTTCCTCCTGCTGGTGATCCCTCTAGTGATATAAAGATCTGTATAGAAGAATCAGGACCTCCTTCCTCCTGCCAGTGACCCCTCTAGTGATATAAAGATCTACGTAGAGGAATCAGGACCTCCTTCCTCCTGCCGGTGACCCCTCTAGTGATCTCAAGATCTATATAGAGGAATCGGGACCTCCTTCCTCCTGCTGGTGACCCCTCTAGTGATCTAAAGATCCATATAAAGGAATCGGGACCTCCTTCCTCCTGCTGGTCATCCCTCTAGTGATATAAAGATCTATATAGAGGAATTGGGACCTCCTGCCGGTGACCCCTCTAGTGATATAAAGATCTATATAGGGGAATCGGGACCTCCTTCCTCCTGCTGGTGACCCCTCTATTGATATAAAGATCCATAGAAAGGAATCAGGACCAGCTTCTTCCTGCTGGTGAACCCTCTAGTGATATAAGGATCTATATAGAGGGATTGAGGCCTTCTCCTTCCTGCTGGTGACCCCTCTAGTGACATAAAGATCCATAGAAAGGAATCGGGACCTCCTTCTTCCTCTTGACGGTGACCCCTCTAGTGATCTCAAGATCTATATAGAGGAATTGGGATCTCCTTTCTCCTGCCGGTGACCCCTCTAGTGATCTAAAGATCTATATTGAGGAATCAGGACCTCCTTCCTCCTGCCGGTGACCCCTCTAGTGATATAAAGATCTATATAGAGAAATATGGACCTTCTTCCTTCTGCCGGTGACCCCTCTAGTGATAGGATCTACAGTTGCAAGAAAAAGTATGTGAACCCCTTGGGATTACATGGAGTTTTGCATGAATTGGGCATAAAACGTGCTCTGAACGTCATCTAAGTCACAACAATTGAAGAACACAGTCTGCTGAACATAATACTACATAAACATTAGATGTTGCCATGGTTTTATTGCACATAACATGTAAACATTCACAGTGCAAGGAGGAAAAAGTATGCGAACCTTTGGACTTAATAACTGGTTGACCCTCCTTTGGCGGCAATAAACTCAACCAAACGTTTCCTGTAGTTGCAGATCAGACCTGCGCAACGATCTGGAGTAATTTTGGACCACTCCTCTTCATAAAACTGTTTCAATGTAGCAATATTCTTGGGATGTCTGGTGTGAATTGCTCTCCTAAGGTCATGCCACAGCATTTCAATCGGGTTGAGGTCAGGACTCTGACTGGGCCACTCCAGAAGGCGTATTCTGTGCTGTTGCAGCCATTGTTTTGTTGAATTACTTGTATGCTTTGGGTCATTGTCATGTTGCATCACCCATCCTCTGCGGAGCTTCAGTTGGCGTACGTTTTCCTGCAAAATGTCTTGATAAACTCTGGAATTCATTTTCCCATCAATGTCAACAATCCGTCCAGGCCCTGAGGCAGCAAAGTAGCCCCAAACCATGATGCTCCCTCCGCCATGTTTTACAGTGGGGATGAGGTTTTGATGGTGGTGTGCTGTGCCTTTTTTTCTCCACACATAGTGTTGTGTGTTCTTCCCAAACAACTCAATCTTGGTTTCATCTGTCCACAGTATATTTTGCCAGTAGTGCTGTGGAGCATCCAGGTGCTCTTTTGCAAACTTCAAAGGTGCTGCAATATTCTTTTTGGACAGCAATGACTTCCTCCGTGGTGTCCTCCCATGTACTCCATTCTTGTTTAATGGTTTCCTTATTGTAGATGTGTCAACAAAAATGTTAGCATGTGCCAGAGATTTCTGTAGGTCTTTAGCTGACACTCTGGGATTCTTCTTTACCTCATGCAGCATTCTGCGCTGTGCTCTTGCAGTCATTTTTACAGGATGACCACGCCTAGGGAGAGTAGCAACAGTGCTAAACTTTCTCCATTTGTAGACAGTCTGACTTACCACGGACACATGAACATCAAGGCTTTTGGAGATACTTTTGTAACCCTTTCCAGCTTCATGCAAGTCAACAATTCTTGATCGTAGGTCTTCTGAAAGCTCTTTTCTGCGAGGCATGGTTCACATCAGACAGTGCTTCTTGAAACCAGTAAACCCAAAACATGTGTGTGTTTTTTAAGGGCAGGACAGCTGTCAGCAACACATCCAATATCATCACACTGATTGGAGTCAAGGTTGGCTCACTCCTGGCTCCAATTAGCTCTGGGAGAAGTCATGAAGCTAGGGCCTCACATACTTTTTCCTCCCTGCACTGTGAATGTTTACATGTTATGTGCAATTAAACCATGGCAACATCTAATGTTTGTGTAGTATTATGTTCAACAGACTGTGTTCTTCTATTGTTGTGACTTAGATGACGTTCAGAGCACATTTTATGCCCAATTCATGCAAAACTCCACGTAATCCCAAGGGGTTCACATACTTTTTCTTGCAACTGTATATAGAGGAATCAGGACCTCCTTCCTCCTGCCGGTGACCCCTCTAGTGATATAAAGATCTATATAGAGGAATCGGGACTTCCTTCCTCCTGCTGGTGACCCCTCTAGTGAGCTAAAGATCCATATAAAGGAATCCGGACCTCCTTCCTCCTGCTGGTGATCCCTCTAGTGATATAAAGATCTGTATAGAAGAATCAGGACCTCCTTCCTCCTGCCGGTGACCCCTCTAGTGATATAAAGAGCTACGTAGAGGAATCGGGACCTCCTTCCTCCTGCTGGTGACCCCTCTAGTGATATAAAGATCTATATAGAGGAATCGGGACCTCCTTCCTCCTGCCGGTGACCCCTCTAGTGATCTCAAGATCTATATAGAGGAATCAGGACCTCCTTCCTCCTGCTGGTGATCCCTCTAGTGATATAAAGATCTATATAGAGGAATTGGGACCTCCTGCCGGTGACCCCTCTAGTGATATAAAGATCTATATAGGGGAATCAGGACCTCCTTCCTCCTGCTGGTGACCCCTCTAGTGACATAAAGATCCATAGAAAGGAATCGGGACCTCCTTCTTCCTCTTGACGGTGACCCCTCTAGTGATCTCAAGATCTATATAGAGGAATTGGGATCTCCTTTCTCCTGCCAGTGACCCCTCTAGTGATATAAAGATCTATATAGAGGAATCGGGACCTCCTTCCTCCTGCTGGTGACCCCTCTAGTGATATGAAGATCTATATAGAGGAATCAGGACCTCCTTCCTCCTGCCAGTTATAATAATAATTCTTTGCACACTGAATTGGATAGGTATTTTTATTCCTAATAATAAATGATGAATAAATGGTTTTACAATTATATTTGTTACTTTTTTGTGTCTGAAAGTGGAGCCCGCCTTTGAATCCAGAGACACATGGCTGAGCAGATAACATTTCAGACCTAATGGTAATGGTTTGTTTCTGTACAGTGATGGGCTCGGTTCGTAGATGATATCTCTTGCAGAGGGTCATTACCTGTCATGGAATGCTCCTGGGTGGTGAAGACTCATAATTAAGAGTTGACTTTATCATTTCAATCGCTGGCTTCCTAATGAACCGTCCCCCTCGTCGCAGAACCTGGCAACTTTCTACTGATGGATAGGAAGTATCCCTGCCTCTTTGGGGACCGGCGTTACCATGACATCTTCCGTGCGCTCAGCTTGTTCGCCTGACAGGAGGCAACAGAACGGAGTCCCAGGGCTGCCCGAGTGACGCTCAGGCAGATAGAAGTTGACAGAGAAGTTCTGGGTCCCAGATAGTAGAAATGACAGAGAAGTGTATCACCTGCATGGCGGCCGCCAGCTTGGAGTGAAAAGTGAAAGATAACAATTGAGATTTCCTGAATCCTTCAGGGCTTGAAATGCCATTTCAGCAAACTTAGCCACTTGCCTGCCGGGGTCGTTTTTTTTAACTTTTTGCAAACATGTCAAAGTCAGCATTTTTTGCTAGAAAATTATACACTAAAGTCAGAGACCCTGGAGAATAAAATGGTGGTAGTTGAACTTAAAGTATTACTAAACCCTGGACCCTGAATTCACTATATCCGCTCTCCCCAGTCCCCGCATTCACTATATCCGCTCTCCCCGAATCCCGCATTCACTATATCCGCTCTCCCCGGACCCCGCATTCACTATATCCGCTCTCCCCGGACCCCGCATTCACTATATCCGCTCTCCCCGGACCCCGCATTCGCTATATCCGCTCTCCCCGGACCCCGCATTCCCTATATCCGCTCTCCCCGGAACCCGCATTCGCTATATCCGCTCTCCCCGGACCCCGCATTCGCTATATCCGCTCTCCCCGGACCCCGCATTCGCTATATCCGCTCTCCCCGGACCCCGCATTCGCTATATCCGCTCTCCCCGGACCCCGCATTCGCTATATCCGCTCTCCCCGGACCCCGCATTCACTATATCCGCTCTGCCCAGTCCCCGCATTCACTATATCCGCTCTCCCCGGACCCCGCATTCACTATATCCGCTCTCCCCGGACCCCGCATTCACTATATCCGCTCTCCCCGAACCCCGCATTCACTATATCCGTTCTCCCCGGACCCCGCATTCAGCATATCCGCTCTCCCCGGACCCCGCATTCACTATATCCGGTCTCCCCGGACCCCGCATTCACTATATCCGCTCTCCCCGGACCCCGCATTCCCTATATCCGCTCTCCCCGGACCCCGCATTCGCTATATCCGCTCTCCCCGGACCCCACATTCGCTATATCCGCTCTCCCCGGACCCCGCATTCGCTATATCCGCTCTCCCTGGACCCCACATTCGCTATATCCGCTCTCCCCGGACCCCGCATTCGCTATATCCGCTCTCCCCGGACCCCGCATTCGCTATATCCGCTCTCCCCGGACCCCGCATTCGCTATATCCGCTCTCCCCGGACCCCACATTCGCTATATCCGCTCTCCCCGGACCCCGCATTCACTATATCCGCTCTCCCCGGACCCCTCATTCACTATATCCGCACTCCCCGGACTCCGCATTCACTATATCCGCTCTCCCCGGACCCCTCATTCACTATATCCGCTCTCCCCGGACCCCTCATTCACTATATCCGCTCTCCCCGGACCCCTCATTCACTATATCCGCTCTCCCCGGACCCCGCATTCACTATATCCGCTCTCCCCGGACCCCGCATTCACTATATCCGCTCTCCCCGGACCCCGCATTCACTATATCCTCTCTCCCCCGGACCCCGCATTCACTATATCCGCTCTTCCCGGACCCCGCATTCACTATATCCGCTCTCCCCGAACCCCGCATTCACTATATCCGCTCTCCCTGGACCCCGCATTCACTATATCCGCTCTCCCTGGACCCCGCATTCAGCATATCCGCTCTCCCCGGACCCCGCATTCACTATATCCGCTCTCCCCGGACCCCGCATTCACTATATCCGCTCTCCCCGGACCCCGCATTCACTATATCCGCTCTTCCCGGACCCCGCATTCACTATATCCGCTCTCCCCGAACCCCGCATTCACTATATCCGCTCTCCCCGGACCCCGCATTCACTATATCCGCTCTCCCCGGACCCCGCATTCACTATATCCGCTCTCCCCGGACCCCGCATTCACTATATCCGCTCTCCCCGGACCCCGCATTCACCATATCCGCTCTCCCCGGACCCGGCATTCACTATATCCGCTCTCCCCGGACCCCGCATTCACTATATCCGCTCTCCCCGGACCCCGCATTCACTATATCCGCTCTCCCCGGACCCTGCATTCACTATATCCGCTCTCCCCGGACCCTGCATTCACTATATCCGCTCTCCCCGGACCCTGCATTCACTATATCCGCTCTCCCCGGACCCCGCATTCACTATATCTGGTCTCCCCGGACCCCGCATTCACTATATTCGCTCTCCCCGGACCCCGCGTTCACTATATCCTTTCTCCCCGGACCCCGCATTCACTATATCCTTTCTCCCCGGACCCCGCATTCACTATATCCTTTCTCCCCGGACCCTGCATTCACTATATCCTTTCTCCCCGGACCCCGCGTTCACTATATCCTTTCTCCCCGGACCCCGCATTCACTATATCCTTTCTCCCCGGACCCTGTATTCACTATATCCGCTCTCCTCAGTCCCCGCATTCACTATGTTGCACTATATCCGCTGCCGGTTGTCAAAAACATGGCTCAACACCACATTTTTTCACCCCCCCCAACCGCCTTTCATCCATTTACAAACTTTTTTTTCGTAAACGATAAATGTTAGTCTGGTTGCTTCTTCTTTTTGCTGTTCACGTTTCCCACATCGCTCCAGATGGCGTCTGGATTGGAAGCCGCCGTTGTCCAGCAACGGGTAAAGTGCAGCGCATTATGCCGATTTCCTCCTTGCTGGGATTTTTTTCCCCGTTCTCCCGCGTTCTCGCCATTCACAATTTACGCCCATTGAGAGTGTTTATGTTCTCAATCAGAATGTTTGTGTCAAAACAAGAGTGAGTAATTAGAGGACCGGCAGCGCTCCGAGCAGCTGACGCCGTTCGCCGCACATAAGCCCCGCTTGTTTTATTGCGCTGAACTGACATTTCTGATGGGAATGCGGTCACAGCCCATGTGGGAGCTGACAGCCAACTCAACACAAAATTCTGCGCTGAGCCAGGGAGGCGGCGAATGACCTGCGTCGGTCCTATGTACGGTCACCATGCGTAGCAGAAACGCTTAGAACTGCCGAACTGTAGTTAGGATCGATGGAAGCCCTCAATGGGTGACACGAGCTTCGCTTTCCAAACTGTGTGCCATAAGCAACTGCCATTTTTTTTAACCAATTTGCGTCCAGGGCAATATTTGATTTTCTTGGCACACATTTAAATCTGCATTTTTTTGCTAATTACTTAGAACCCCCAAACATTGGACCAACAATACAGCGAACGTCCGAGTTCAGACCCAAGATCATCCCTGCTCACCAGGGGCGGACTGACAACTCATGGGGCCCCCGGGTAATAGGGGATCATGGGGCTCCTGTGTCCTTGTCCAAACTCAAAAAAGCCTATGAAAAAGGTACCAGGGGCATCTCATGGGGCCCCCTACTGACCCCGGGCCCTCGGGCAGTGCCGAGTTTCCAAATGGTCAGTCCGCCCCTGCTGCTCACTATACGTGGTGGTATCAAAACCTTTCGAGACTAGTTTTGTAACCCTCCAACAGATGGCAGCACAAGGCTGCACCCAAGCTCATCCCTGCTCACTATACGTGACAGTATCAAAAAGGTTCGAGACTAGTTTTGTAAGCCTCCAACAGATGGCGGCACAAGGCTTCACGCACAGTCACAGGGAGCACCGATCCTTCATAAGTCAGTGTGCCAAAAAGACATCGTCCTGGGTACGTCGGGAGCTGTGCAACTGGTGCTATTCTGACCACATGCGTTACCACGTTTGCTATTTCGTCATAGACGGCAAGTTTGAACAAAGAGTAAACATTAAGTTCTGCTTCTAGTCCATTCACATTACAAAGAAAAGATCCTCCTGCGCTTATATGGGTGAACCTAATTATAACCGCTATCACAACCTTAACCAATCAGTGAAAGAACAATATATATAAACAGCAGGGGCGGACTGACAACTCATGGGGCCCCCGGGCAATAGGGATCATGGGGCCCCTGTGTCCTTGCCCAAACTCAAAAAAGCCTATGAAAAAGGTACCAGGGGCATCTCATGGGGCCCCCTACTGACCCCGGGCCGTCGGGCAGTGCCCGAGTTTCCAAATGGTCAGTCCGCCCCTGGTCAGTGCTCAGGTTTCCTGCACTGACTGCTTTTTACATTTGTGGGTTCAATAACACTTAACCTCCCTGGTGGTATTCCTGAGTGTAACTCGGGGTAAAGTTTCAGCACCACAAGCGGTAACCCCCCCTGAGCTACACTCGGGAATACTCTGCAGCGTTGCTCCGGGATCTCTTCAGCACTTACCTTGTCCTGCGCTCCCGCGATGTCCCTCCTGCAGTGTCCCCTGTAATGTCCTTCGGCCGATGCCGGCATCTGTCATCTGTTCCCTGCGACATCGGGACGTACGGGGGACGGAACTGGCGGCAAATTCGAAAATTTTAAAAACTGTCATTCACTAAATACACTAAAATCACATAGTATAACATTCCTGTATCCAACCATTTCACATACATTGTGTCCCGAGTGCTTTGTCCGGCGCCCTGCCTGCATTTTTACCGTTCTTTCTGCCTGGAAACTGAGAAACGTCCATGGCGTCCAAAAAGCGTCCCTTTAGGTCAAAAGCGGTTTTAGACCGGCTAGAGAACAGCGATAGTAAATCAGAACCACTTGCAGAATTGAGTGATAATGATTGGTGGGGGAAATTCCTCATCAGACACTGAAAACGATTCTGCGACTTTGCTCAGCGATGTGCGAACTTGGCGCTATATTTCACATTTTTGTGTTTTTGGTTTGATTATATTATTGAATTAATTTTTTTATTATTATTATTTTTATTATTATTTATTTTTATTATTATTTATTATTATTTTTTTATTATTATTATTTTTATTACTTTTTTAAATTGTTATTATTATTTTTATTATTATTATTTTATTATTATTTTTATTATTATGTTTATTAATATTATTTTTTTTTTATTATTATTATTATTTTAATTATTATTATTATTATTATTTTAATTATTGTTATTATTATTTTTAATATTATTATTTTATTATTATTATTTTTATTGTTTTTATTATTATGTTTATTATTATTATTTTATTATTATTATTATTATTATAATTATTGTTATTATTATTTTTATTATTATTCTTTTTTTTATTGTTATTATTATTTTATTATTATTATTATTTTAATTATTATTATTATTTTTATTATTATTATTTTATTATTATTAATATTATTATTATTATAATTATTATTATTATTATTATTATTTTTATTTTTTATTTTTTTTGATGTTTTAGTATATTATAATTTATTATTTTGTGTTTCAAGTTTTATCCTACCTGGGATTAGGGGTGGACTGACAACTCATGGGGCCCCCGGGCAATAGGGGATCATGGGGCCCCTGTGTCCTTGCCAAAACTCACAAAAGCCTATGAAATAGGTACCAAGGGCATCTCATGGGGCCCCCTACTGACCCTGGGCCCTCGGGCAGTGCCCGAGTTTCCAAATGGTCAGCCCGGGATGCAGGGGCAGACTGACCATTTGAAAACTCGGGCTCTGTCAAAGGGCCCGGGGTCAGTAGGGGGCCCCATGAGATGCCCCTGGTACCTTTTTCATAGGCTTTTTTTGAGTGTGGGCAAGGACACAGGGGCCCCATGATCCCCTATTGCCCGGGGGCCCCATGAGTTGTCAGTCCGCCTCTGCCGGGATGTTTACTAGACTCTTGTTCGGACAGATTTCAGTGAGTTATTCCTAAGAATTACAGGCCTACAATAAAAAAAGACATATTTCCATGCAAAAAAAGTACCGCTTTGAGCACAGAAATCCTGACATCTTCAGACCGCTAGGGAGGTTAATGCCTAAAGTGAGTAGGCGGACCAGCAGGAAGCCATATTCCTCCTGAAAAAGAGAATGGAGAAACGGCAGTTTGGACTGTTCTAAATAGGCCGCCTTGTGCTGTAGAGTCGGAGTTCTTCCATAATTCTCTGACAATGGAATCGCATGGAAGGCCCATTATCTGCCGCCATTCAGCTTGTGGCGCCCCCGGCCGCTCCACCTGCCAGCCCCTCCCGGCACTCAAACCTCAGCCTCGCTAAATGTGACACGGCTTCTAAAAGGACATTTTTGCATCTCCGACATCTCCGGTCCCCGGGGCCCTGAACGTAAGTGACAGTTGTTGACAGCATTCACAGGGCTGCTCTTGTACGAGGAGTTAATGTATTTCTCAGCCTGTTGTCGGCTCTCGGATTCGGGATAAACACTCGGGGTCACGGCACACATTCCTAGGTGCATCTCTCATGATGGAAATCAGGCTGCAGCCAGGATGAAGATGGAGAGGAAGACCGGAGCCTTCTGTCAGTCTCTTTGTTTGGGGGGTTTTACAAATCGGATGAAACTCCGAGCCGGCGGTTCAATCCTTTGTTTAGTCGTAGATCCCTTTATATGGATGCAAAATCTGAAGGTTCCCCGGAGTAATGTGTAAGAAATGTAAATGTTATCGATGGGAAACCTGCGCCTGGGACTATGCACTCAACTGTCTTAATGAAAATCACTTCAAATCAGAGCCCCCCCTTCACATCAGAAGTTCCCCATCACATTAGAGCCCCCCCTTCACATCAGAGCCCCCCCTTCACATCAGAGGTTCCCCCATCATATTAGAGGTCCCCCTTCACATCAGAAGTCCCCCATCACATCAGAGGTCCCCCTTCACATCAGAGGTTCCCCCATCATATTAGAGGTCCCCCATCACATCAGAAGTCCCCCATCACATTAGAGGTCCTTCCATCACATCCAAGGCCCCTTCATCACATCAGAGGTCCCCCTTCACATATTAGAGGTCCCCCATCACATCAGAAGTCCCCCATCACATCAGAGGTCCCCCATCACATTAGAGGTCCTTCCATCACATCCAAGGCCTCTTCATCACATCAGAGGTCCCCCTTCACATTAGAGGTTCCCCCGTCTCATTAGAGGTCCCTCTTCACATCAGAACTTCCCCTATCACACCAGAGTTCCCCCTTCACATTAGAGGTCCCTCCATCACATCAGCATCCCCCCATCACATCAGAGGTCCCCCTATGACATTAGGGGTCGCTCCATCACATCAGCACCCCCCCATCACATCAGAGGTCCCCCTATCACATTAGGGGTCGCTCCATCACATCAGAGGTCCCCCTTTACACCAAAGATTCCCCCATCACATCAGAGTTCCCCCTTCACGTTAGAGGTTCCCCCATCATATCAGCACCCCCCCATCACATCAGAGGTCCCCCTATCACATTAGGGGTCGCTCCATCACATCAGAGGTCCCCCTTTACACCAAAGATTCCCCCATCACACCAGAGTTCCCCCTTCACATTAGAGGTCCCTCCATCACATCAGCACCCCCCCATCACATCAGAGGTCCCCCTATCACATTAGGGGTCGCTCCATCACATCAGAGGTCCCCCTTTACACCAAAGATTCCCCCATCACATCAGAGTTCCCCCTTCACGTTAGAGGTTCCCCCATCATATCAGAGGTTTCCCATCACATTAGAGGTCCCTCCGTCCCATCAGAGTCCCCCCATCACATCAGAGGTCCTTCAATCACATCAGAGGTCCCCCCATCATATTAGAGGATCCCCCGTCACATTAGAGGCTGCTCCATCACATCAGAGGTCCCCCCTCACACCAGAGGTCCTTCCATCTTGTCAGAGGTCCCCCTTCACATTAGAGGTTTCCCCATCACATCAGAGGTCCCCCATCACATCAAAGCTTCCCCCTTCACATCAGAGCTTCCCCCATCACATCAGAATTCCCTCTTCACGTTAGATGTTCCCCCATCACATCAGAGGTCCCTCCATCACATCAGAGTCCCCCCATCACATCAGAGGTCCTTCCATCACATCAAAGGTTCCCGCATCATATTAGAGGTCTCCCCATCACATCAGGGGTCCCTTCATCACATCAGATGTCCCCCATCACATCAGAGGTCCCCCTTCACATCAGAGCTTCCCCCATCACATCAAAGGTCCCCCTTCTGGTACAGAGACTGATGTGACTATGGGGGAAGGGACAGTAGAGTGTAAGCTCCGCTGGTACAGAGACTGATGTGACTGTGAGGGAGGGGACAGTAGAGTGTAAGCTCCTCTGGTACAGAGACTGATGTGACTGTGGGGGAGGGGACATTAGAGTGTAAGCGCCTCTGGTACAGAGACTGATGTGACTGTGGGGGAGGGGACAGTAGAGTGTAAGCTCCTCTGGTACAGAGACTGATGTGACTGTGGGGGAGGGGACAGTAGAGTGTAAGCTCCTCTGGTACAGAGACTGATGTGACTGTGGGGGAGGGGACAGTAGAGCGTAAGCTCCTCTGGTACAGAGACTGATGTGACTGTGGGGGAGGGGACAGTAGAGCGTAAGCTCCTCTGGTACAGAGACTGATGTGACTGTGGGGGAGGGGACAGTAGAGTGTAAGCTCCTCTGGTACAGAGACTGATGTGACTGTGGGGGAGGAGACAGTAGAGTGTAAGCTCCTCTGGTACAGAGACTGATGTGACTGTGGGGGAGGGGAAAGTAGAGCGTAAGCTCCTCTGGTACAGAGACTGATGTGACTGTGGGGGAGGGGACATTAGAGCGTAAGCTCCTCTGGTACAGAGACTGATGTGACTGTGGGGGAGGGGACAGTAGAGCGTAAGCTCCTCTGGTACAGAGACTGATGTGACTGGGGGGGAGGGGACAGTAGAGTGTAAGCTCCTCTGGTACAGAGACTGATGTGACTGTGGGGGAGGGGACAGTAGAGTGTAAGCTCCTTTGGTACAGAGACTGATGTGACTGTGGGGGAGGGGACATTAGAGCGTAAGCTCCTCTGGTACAGAGACTGATGTGACTGTGGGGGAGGGGACAGTAGACTGTAAGCTCCTCTGGTACAGAGACTGATGTGACTGTGGGGGAGGGGACAGTAGAGTGTAAGCTCCTCTGGTTCAGACCTGATGTGACTGTGGGGGAGGGGACAGTGGAGTGTAAGCTCCTCTGGTACAGAGACTGATGTGACTGGCTCAGTGATCTCTGTACAGCGCTGCGGTATAGGTCAGAGCCATATAAATGTACAATAACAGTGTGGAGTATTTGTTGCTGTAGACTGTTCTGGTGATATATATTCATCGTCAGTAGAGTGATGTCCTATATGAGTCTTCTCCTGGCAGGGCTGAGCAGTGTTTCCTCCCGCCTCTCCTCTCAGGTGAATGGTGCCTTCTTTAAGCACTTGTCTTTATTAGATTGTGATCTCCTTTAATCCTTTGCTTTGGTTGTTTAGTGTATGATTTGGCCCCTGTCGGCGGTGAGCACATCTCTCCCAAGTACTTATCAAGCCTGAATAACGTCCTTGAATAGATTGTAGAATATCTTCTCCGAGCTCCAGCTTTAGGGGACATAAGCCGGGACTTTTCTGGGTCACCCAAATTACAGCAAAAGTGATTGCACATTATATTTATATTGCTCATGTGGAGTCTGAAGTATTTCCGCCTCTCATAAAGCAAATGAGCTCAACAAGCCCATCTTCCTGACCAGACTGTGCAAACTGCCATGAAAATAGCTCGTCAGGTGGTGCTGAGCCGGCTGTGGACACTGGGTGTGCTGCACACGTCCAGAAAAACTTAATAAAACAGGTCAACCCTGTCCTTCGGCTCCACCCTGCTACCCTACCTCACATTTGTTGGCAACTGCCAGTTGTCAAAATGAGAGCCATGAGTTGCTGTGTAAATAATGCAACTGTGACAGACTAATACATTGTTTATAAACATAGTTCAGATAGGAAATAGAGAGATACAAAGTAACATTGTTTATAACCATTGAAGAGACGGGAGATAGAGATACAAAGTAACATTGTTTATAAACATCGATCAGACAGGAGATGGAGAGACACAAAGTAACATTGTTTATAAACATTGTTCAGACAGGAGATAGATACAAAGTAACATTGTTTATAAACATTGATCATATGGGCGATATAGAGATACAAAGCAACATTGTTTATAAACATTGATCATACGGGCGATAGAGAGATACAATGTAACATTGTTTATAAACATTGATGAGATGGGAGATAGAGAGATACAAAGTAACATTGTTTATAAACATCGATCAGACTGGAGATAGAGAGATACAAAGTAACATTGTTTATAAACATTGATCAGACGGGAGATAGAGAGATACAAAGTAACATTGTTTATAAACATCGATCAGACGGGAGATGGAGAGATACAAAGTAACATTGTTTATAAACATCGATCAAACGGGAGATAGATACAAAGTAACATTGTTTATAAACATTGATCAGATCGGAGATGAAGAAATACAAAGTAACATTCTTTATAAACATTGATCATACGGGCGATAGAGAGATACAATGTAACATTGTTTATAAACATTGATGAGATGGGAGATAGAGAGATACAAAGTAACATTGTTTATAAACATCGATCAGACGGGAGATAGAGAGATACAAAGTGACATTGTTTCTTTTAAATCCACTCTTTTGCTCCTCTGCAGATCAAAGGGATAAGTTCTATCTGCATACGATGTCAGTTAAAATAACATAAGTAAAATAAATAAAAATACATAAATAACATTTGTTCCTTTTAGCTCCTTATTAACCCTTAGTTTTTTTTGTATTTAGCCCTAATTAACCCCTCTTTCCCATTATCCCCTAAGCTGTTAACCCCCTGCTAATTTTCGTATTTTTATTTTTTTCTGACCATCAACTTTTTTTCATTTTTAAAGGTTGTTCTCCCTCCTCCTTTTCCCCACCAACACTTCTTTTTTTTCCTCGCGCTCTCTCATTCTCTTCCTTCCTTTTTTTTTATCTTTCTTTTTCTTTCTTTCTCTTTTTTTTTAGCTCTCTCTCTTTTGCTCTATCTTCATCTCTCTCTCTCTCTCTCTCTCTCTCTCTGTTCATCTCTTTCTTTCTCTCTTTCTTACTTTCTTATTCTGTTTTTCTTTTTATTATTTTTTTATCTCTTTTTTTCTCTTCCTCTTTTTCTTTCTTTTTCTTTCTTTCTTTCTTTCTCTCTCTCTCTCTTTCTCTCTCTCTCTCTCTCTTTCTTTCTTCCTCTCTCTCTTTCTCTGTCTCTCCCTCTCTCTCTCTCTTTCTTTTTTTCATCACGCTCTCTCATTCTCTTCCTTTTTTAATCTTTCTTTTTATTTCTTTCTCTTTTTTAGCTCTCTCTCTTTTGCTCTATCTTCATCTCTCTCTCTTTGTTCATCTCTTTCTTTCTCTCTTTATCACTTTCTTATTCTTTTTTTATTTTTATTATTCTTTTATCTCTTTTTTTCTCTTCCTTTTTATCTTTCTTTCTTTCCTTCTTTCTTTCTCCCCCCCTCTCTCTCTTCCACTTTCTTTCTTTCTTTCTTTCTCTTCCTTCTCTCCCCCCCCCCCTCTCTCTTTCTCTCTTTTTCTCTTTATCACTTTCTTATGCCCTTTTTGATTCTCTTTATTCACCAGAGCTTCTGATGGTGGAGATGTGTTTTGCTCTATTTCTCTTTCTTATTCTTTTTATCTCTCTCTCTCTCTCTCTCTCTCTCTCTCTCTCCTCTTCTACCCCTCCCCCCCCTCTCTCCTCTTCTGTTCCTCTCTCCCTCTATCTCTTCTCTCTCTCCCTCCATCTCTCTCCCTGATTCCTGTTATTTCTGGAATAACTCTCCCCTCCAGCGGTGTGTGGGTTTTGTATTGCCTGCCTGCTCCCAGGTGGTGTTGTGCTACACTCAGATAACAGCTGTGCTTCTAAAACCGTTCCATTTGCAATGCAGATGTTTGTCCTGTGATCAGACGCAGCCAGTCAGAGTGCAGCACGCCGCATGGCTCCATCAATCGGAGATGTGGGGGGGGGGGGGAGGCTTAACTGGGTTTTGAACAGAAACAAAAACACCTTTTTGTCAAACTGCTTGTCTGCCATATGGAGTCACTGGCGGAACTCGGAATATCTGTCGTCTTATATTTTGTTTTGTTTTGTATGAAATGAATAGTTTGCTGTTTCGCAGGTACAAGATGTTTGTGCATTAAACATGAGGCCTGGAGATTCTAGCTGGAGTCTGACTTCACAGGGAGGCAGAAAAACACTGTATTTGGTTTTGAGATAAAACCCGCCGCGTCCTGAGCGGAAAAGGATTATTTTGCCTTCCCACAAAATTGCCCATTTTGTAGGTTTTAAGGCAATTTAATGGTGACTTAAAAGCAAGGCCTGTTGGAAAAGTCATGTCATTTAATGTTCATCCGGTTATTTAAAAAAATGGGAATTTTTGGTCTTTTTTGTGTCAAAGCACAGATGGCAATTAATAATAATTCCATGTCTCTTTTTTATATATAAAATGGAAACTGTGTTTCTCAGACTTTTGATTTTCCTAAACTTTAAAGTGAGAAAAAATACTTGTTAAAGGAAAAAAAATTGCCTGGTCCAGTCATGAGGGATATTTTGGGGGAAGATTATATTTTTCTACACTTTAAAATGAGAAAAAATACTCTACTAAACATAAAATAAAGTGCAGCGCTAAACATATATAGATAATGACATGTATTCAATCAGTTCGATCAATAAAAAGTCCTCCTCAATTAGGTGACAGAGATTAGGTGCTCAAGTATGCAGGTGACTTAGGTATTCAGGTGACTTTGTTCAGGTATCCGTGCACGAAAGTGATAAAGCAATGCGCACTCACCAGACCCGCATAAAATATGCGCCTTTGTGTATAAATGATCCAGATGTCATCCGATACTGGGTGGTCCTCCCTCAGCTGTGTATGAGGCTGATGATCCTCTCCACTTAGGGGTCCCCCTGGTGTTGGACGTTAAAGGATCTGGTCTGGGTCCCTCCGGTGTATCCAGGAGCAGGTCTGCAAATTAGAGTGCTCCCCCTCCTTGCTGTTCCTTCACATGTGTGTTTCTCTGTGCTCACCTGAGAACACACCGGATACACCGGAGGGACCCAGACCAGATCCTTTAACGTCCAACACCAGGGGGACCCCTAAGTGGAGAGGATCATCAGCCTCATACACAGCTGAGGGAGGACCACCCAGTATCGGATGACATCTGGATCATTTATACACAAAGGCGCATATTTTATGCGGGTCTGGTGAGTGCACATTGCTTTATCACTTTCGTGCACGGATACCTGAACCAAGTCACCTGAATACCTAAGTCACCTGCATACTTGAGCACCTAATCTCTGTCACCTAATTGAGGAGGACTTTTTATTGATCGAACTGATTGAATACATGTCATTATCTATATATGTTTAGCGCTGCACTTTATTTTATGTTTAGTAAGGTCTTCTAGGGGTTATTGGTACCTCATTCGTGCATAGCAGCTTTACAATTGTTTAGTACTAAGGCGCTTCTCTCCAGTCACTTTCGAGAAAAAATACTCGTTAAAGGAAAAAAAATTGCCTGGTCCAGTCATGAGGGATATTTTTGGGGAACATTATATTTTTCTACAATTTAAAATGAGAAAAAATACTCGTTAAAGAAAAAAAAAATTGCCTGGTCCAGTCATGAGGGATATTTTGGGGGAAGATTATATTTTCCTGCACTTTAAAATGAGAAAAAATACTCGTTAAAGGAAAAACAATTGCCTGGTCCAGTCATGAGGGATATTTTTGGGGAACATTATATTTTTCTACAATTTAAAATGAGAAAAAATACTCGTTAAAGAAAAAAAAAATTGCCTGGTCCAGTCATGAGGGATATTTTTTCAGAAGTTATATGTAGCCCTCCAAATATACAGTATTTTATTGCAGCCCATTGCCAAGTCCACACACCTTTAAGTCTGATAACTCAACAGGAGATTTGCTTCTGAATTACGGTTGTATTTGTTTGAAAATTAAATTGTTTGTTTTACCAAAACTTTTTATTAGTTTTCTTGAGGTCAAATAGTAAAGGAAGTTTGTTGGAAATCCCTTGACTTCAGGTGGTATGATGTTTGGTATATCAAATAATTACTTATTTTAATCTTTTGTCGCAGATATATATACAGTTGCAAGAAAAAGTATGTGAACCCCTTGGGATTATGTGGAGTTTTGCATGAATTGGGCATAAAATGTGCTCTGAACGTCATCTAAGTCACAACAATAGAAGAACACAGTCTGCTGAACATAATACTACACAAACATTAGATGTTACCATGGTTTAATTGCACATAACATGTAAACATTCACAGTGCAGGGAGGAAAAAGTATGTGAACCTTTGGACTTAATAACTGGTTGACCCTCCTTTGGCAGCAATAACCTCAACCAAACGTTTCCTGTAGTTGCAGATCAGACCTGCACAACGATCTGGAGTCATTTTGGACCACTCCTCTTCACAAAACTGTTTCAGTGTAGCAATATTCTTGGGATGTCTGGTGTGAATCGCTCTCTTAAGGTCATGCCACAGCATTTCAATGGGGTTGAGGTCAGGACTCTGACTGGGCCACTCCAGAAGGCGTATTCTGTGCTGTTGCAGCCATTGTTTTGTTGAATTACTTGTATGCTTTGGGTCATTGTCCTGTTGCATCACCCGTCCTCTGCGGAGCTTCAGTTGGCGGACAGATGGTCGTACGTTTCCCTGCAAAATGTCTTGATAAACTCTGGAATTCATTTTCCCATCAATGACAACAATCCGTTCAGGCCCTAAGGCAGCAAAGCAGCCCCAAACCATGATGCTCCCTCCGCCATGTTTTACAGTGGGGATGAGGTTTTGATGTTGGTGTGCTGTGCCTTTTTTTCTCCACACATAGTGTTGTGTGTTCTTCCCAAACAACTCAATCTTGGTTTCATCTGTCCACAGTATATTTTGCCAGTAGTGCTGTGGAACATCCAGGTGCTCTTTTGCAAACTTCAAACGTGCTGCAATCTTCTTTTTGGACAGCAATGGCTTCCTCCGTGGTGTCCTCCCATGTACTCCATTCTTGTTTCATGTTTTCATTATTGTAGATGTGTCAACAAAAATGTTAGCATGTGCCAGAGATTTCTGTAGGTCTTTAGCTGACACTCTGGGATTCTTCTTTACCTCATGCAGCATTCTGCGCTGTGCTCTTGCAGTCATTTTTACAGGACGACCACGCCTAGGGAGAGTAGCAACAGTGCTAAACCTTCTCCATTTGTAGACAGTCTGTCTTACCGTGGACACATGAACATCAAGGATTTTGGAGATACTTTTGTAACCCTTTCCAGCTTCATGCAAGTCAACAATTCTTGATCGTAGGTCTTCTGAGAGCTCTTTACTGCGAGGCATGGTTCACATCAGACAGTGCTTCTTGAAACCAGTAAACCAAAAACAGGTGTCAGCAACACATCCAATATCATCACACTGATTGGAGTCAAGGTTGGCTCACTCCTGGCTCCAATTAGCTCTGGGAGAAGTCATTAAGCTACGGCCTCACATACTTTTTCCTCCCTGCACTGTGAATGTTTACATGTTATGTGCAATTAAACCATGGCAACATATAATGTTTGTGTAGTATTATGTTCAGCAGACTGTGTTCTTCTATGGTTGTGACTTAGATGACATTCAGAGCACATTTTATGCCCAATTCATGCAAAACTCCATGTAATTAGAGATGAGCGAAGTATTCAAAAATTCGATTCGACTGATTCGGCGAATTCGTAGAAAAATTTCGATTCGAGTCGAATATATTCGCTGTGAATTTAACTTAAAAAAGGGTGTTTCTAGGCTTCAGAGAGACTTAATATTAGTGCTGAACACTGTACCTTTAATTTAAATGCCCTTGGAGTCTGCTGGGGAAGAGAAATAATACTGTCAGGCAGTATGACATGCAGATGAGTGCCGTCGATCTTAGAATCACCGCACACTTCACTCATTTGGGCAGTCACGGGGCCAAAACCAGAGTGTGGAGCCACAGTGTGGCGGTGGAGGCAGCAGCAATGGGAGGCCATACAGCACCCTATGACAAAAATGGAAACCACCAGCAGTGTGAGGAGACCTGAAAGTGGCACATGGCAGAGTGTGGCGATAGAGACAGCAGCAATGGGAGGCCGTACAGGGACCCATGACACACTCTGGACCTGGCAGCAGCATGAGGAGGCGGTACAGGGGCCCATGGCAGATTACGGGCCTGGCAGCAGCATGAGGAGTCGGTACGGGGGCCCATGGCAGATTACAGGCCTGGCAGCAGCAATGGGAGGCCGTACAGGGACCCATGACACAATCTGGACGTGGCAGCAGCATGGGGAGGCGGTACAGGGGCCCATGACAGATTACGGGCCTGGCAGCAGCATTTGGAGTCGGTACGGGGGCCCATGACACACTCTGGACCTGGCAGCAGCATGAGGAGGCGGTACAGGGGCGCATGACAGATTACGAGCCTGGCAGCAGCAACTTGGACAGGAGGACGTTCAGTTTCTGCACCGTCTGGTGCGTGCTCGCAAACTGTTGTCTCTTGGAAACGGATTCCAAGAAAGACTGCTGACGGAATCCGTGAAGAGGAGTAGCAGGAGAAGGAGCATCTGAACGAGCGGAATATGCCAACAAGCGACAACAGGGGCCCATGGCAGATTAGGGGCCTGGCAGCAGCTATGGGAGGCCCGTAATCTGCCAGCACCCTATGACAAAAAATGGAACCCACCAGCAGTGTGAGGAGACCTGAAAGTGGCACATGGCAGAGTGTGGCGATGGAGACAGCAGCAATGGGAGGCCGTACAGGGACCCATGACACACTCTGGACCTGGCAGCAGCATGAGGAGGCGGTATATAGGGGCCTATGGCAGATTAGGGGCCTGGCAGCAGCTATGGGAGGCCCGTAATCTGCCAGCACCCTATGTCAAAAAATTCTACACACCAGCAGTGTGTGAGACCTGAAAGTGGCACATGGCAGAGTGTGGCGATGGAGACAGCAGCAATGGGAGGCCGTACAGGGACCCATGAGAGACTCTGGACTTGGCAGCAGCATGAGGAGGCGGTATAGGGGCCCATGGCAGATTAGGGGCCTGGCAGCAGCTATGGGAGGCCCGTAATCTGCCAGCACCCTATGACAAAAAATGGAACACACCAGCAGTGTGAGGAGACCTGAAAGTGGCACATGTTTGGGGCATGATTCATGGCGGATTTAGTCAGTTGTGTCAGGAACTGGTGGTTTGAAATCCAGACTAATCCACGCCTGATTCATTTTCACAAACGTCAGTCTCTCCACACTTTGGGTGGACAGTCGTGTCCTCCGCGGAGTTGCAATACCTCCTGCCGCACTAAACACGCGCTCCGATGCCACGCTACTGGCCGGGCATGACAGCCTTTCAAGGGCAAATTCAGCTAGTTGGGGCCAAAGGTCAAGTTTCGTTGCCCAGTAGTCAAGGGGATTGTCTACCTCGGTTGGCAGGGTGCTGTCCAAGTAGGCCTAAGCCTGTTGTTTGAGGTCCTGCTCCAGGTCCACCTGATGCTGCTGCTGCTGCTGCTGCGGCTGGTTAGTAGTTTCCTCACTGCGCTGGTGAAGAAAGCTACTCATCATCGACTGCAGACTGAGGCAGCCGCTGCTGGTGGAGCTGCCACTGCTCCTACCACCCCACCCCTCCCCTGCTGCCATGGCAGCGGAACGCGAGCGCACAGGGCCCACAGTGTCTGAGGATGGAAGTTGGCGCAGACAGGCAGAGACCAGCTGACTACATAGGTGGTTTTTATAGTACGTTATTTTGGCCTCCCTCTCAGCAGGTGTGAAAAAGGCCACCATTTTTGAACGGTAGCGAGGGTCCAACAAGGTGGACAGCCAAAAGTCATCCCTCTGTCTGATGGTTATTATTCGGCTGTCGCTACGCAAGCAACCGAGCATGCTATGGGCCATTTGTGCCAAGGAATGCGAGGGACTCCCTGCCTCCATCTCCACAGCATACTGCCACGGTGCGTCTGGGTCCTCTGTCTCCTCCTCCTCCTCCTCCTCTACCAGATGCTCCTGCTCCTCCACTCCTGTCCGCTGAGTGGAAAAACCACCCATTTCACTCAATAATTCCTGAGCACAAATGTCCTCCTCTACCTCCTCCTCTTCTTCCTGTCCTGCCCCCACAGGGGTCATGTGGCGTTGAGATCTGTGCGCCACGTCTACCGCACCCTGACCAGCCATTGTTAACAGCATTTGTTCCAGGACGTGCAACAGAGGAATGACGTCGTTCATCCCATAGTCCTGCCGACTCACGAATAGCGTGGCCTCCTCAAAGGGCCTGAGCAAGCGCAGGTGTCACGCATGAGCTGCCAATGGCTGACATCTAAGTTACACAGGGAATACCTTTATCCGCTTTTAACATCAGGAAATCTGTGATGGCCTTTTGCTGTTCGTAAAGGCGGTCTAACATATGTAGGGTTGAATTCCACCTTGTTGCAACGTCACAGCATGAGGAGTCGGTATAGGGGCCCATGGCAGATTAGGGGCCTGGCAGCAGCTATGGGAGGCCCGTAATCTGCCAGCACCCTATGTCAAAAAAATTCTACACACCAGCAGTGTGAGGAGACCTGAAAGTGGCACATGGCAGAGTGTGGCGATGGAGACAGCAGCAATGGGAGGCCGTACAGGGACCCATGAGAGACTCTGGACCTGGCAGCAGCATGAGGAGGCGGTATATAGGGGCCTATGGCAGATTAGGGGCCTGGCAGCAGCTATGGGAGGCCCTTAATCTGCCAGCACCCTATGTCAAAAAATTCTACACACCAGCAGTGTGTGAGGAGACCTGAAAGTGGCACATGGCAGAGTGTGGCGATGGAGACAGCAGCAATGGGAGGTCTCCCATTGTCCCAACATGGCCCAAATAGTCCCAACATGGGCCCCCTGGCCACGCTTGACTTTCTGGCCACATAGTCGACATACGGCTACGTTTACTTCCTCGGGCGGCTTGACGAAAAATTGCCACACCGCCGAGTAGGAAACTTTGCCCCCGATACTCCTCACTGGCTGACTGCTGCTTCCTCCGTGCACACCGGCACCACTACTGGCCGTGGTGGTAGGCTGCAGTGGAGCTGGTGCTCTACTCCGTGGCCGTTTGGCTCCACTGACACTGCTTCCACTGACACTGCTGCGACCCTCCTGCTGTCTCCTGGGCAACCCACCGACTGTTTCGCTCACTGCCAAGCTGCCACCCTCTTCTCCTGATGATGCGGAAGAAATTGCCTGATGACGACGAGGCTGCCAAGTGCGATCAACCTCCTCATCATCAAGTAGGGTCTCCGCCTCACTACTAGCCCCCTCGGCTGCGTCTGGGTCAGGAGACAGACCTGTCTCTAGACCGGCTACCGGGCCACTCTCCTCGCCACTACTTCTTCGCCTAGCTGCTGAAAAGGCGGATGTCTCCCCCCGTTCCTGACCGCCCTCTGTTAGCTCTTCCTCACTGTACAGTGGGGCTGAGCCCACAGCATGCGATACTTCGTTTGGTGAGGGAACAGCAAAGGACAGGGGCAGGTAGAGGACACGTGATTTCAGTGGGCTAGGTCCCGGGCCATGCCAACTAACGGTTGTGTCTGACGTACCCACCGACCGTTGGCTGTAGGTGTCAGAGGTGACCTGGGAAGAGGAAGACGACCGAGCCAACCAATCGACGACGGCAGGGTTGTCGGTGGAGACACGACCGCTGGATGACACCGGGAGCACTGGCCTCTGGCTGCGAATAGTGCGAATAGTGCGAATAGTGCTGCCACGTCTGCTCGCTCCTAAAACATTGCCTCCTCTGCCACTCCTCTGCATGTTGTCTGACATACTCTTTAATTAAACGATTATGTGTCCCTGAGTAACAATTCTGTGTCCCTGAGTAACAAATCTGTGTCTGTGCGAGTAACAATTCTGTGGCCCTAAGTAACAGTTCTGTGGCCCTCAGTAACAATTCTGTGTCCCTGATTAACGTTTCTGTGGCCCCAAGTAACAGTTCTGTGGCCCTCAGTAACAATTCTGTGTCTGTGCGAGTAACAATTCTGTGGCCCTAAGTAAAGTTTCTGTGGCCCTAAGTAACAATTCTCTGGCACTCAGTAACAATTCTGTCTGTCCCTGAGTAAAAATTCTGTGGCCCTAAGTAAAGTTTCTGGGGCCCTGAGTAACAATTATCTGGCACTCCGTAACAATTCTGTCTGTCCCTGAGTAAAAATTCTCTGGCCCTAAGTAAAGTTTCTGTGGCCCTGAGTAACAATTCTCTGGCACTCCGTAACAATTCTGTCTGTCCCTGAGTAACAATTCTCTGGCACTCAGTAACAATTCTGTCTGTCCCTGAGTAAAAATTCTGTGGCCCTAATTAAAGTTTCTGTGGCCCTAAGTAACAATTCTCTGGCACTCAGTAACAATTCTGTCTGTCCCTGAGTAACAATTCTCTGGCACTCGGTAACAATTCTGTCTGTCCCTGAGTAACAATTCTCTGGCACTCAGTAACAATTCTGTCTGTCCCTGAGTAACAATTCTCTGGCACTCCGTAACAATTCTGTCTGTCCCTGAGTAAAAATTCTGTGGCCCTAATTAAAGTTTCTGTGGCCCTAAGTAACAATTCTCTGGCACTCAGTAACAATTCTGTCTGTCCCTGAGTAACAATTCTCTGGCACTCGGTAACAATTCTGTCTGTCCCTGAGTAACAATTCTCTGGCACTCAGTAACAATTCTGTCTGTCCCTGAGTAAAAATTCTGTGGCCCTAATTAAAGTTTCTGTGGCCCTAAGTAACAATTCTCTGGCACTCAGTAACAATTCTGTCTGTCCCTGAGTAACAATTCTCTGGCACTCCGTAACAATTCTGTCTGTCCCTGAGTAACAATTCTCTGGCACTCAGTAACAATTCTGTCTGTCCCTGAGTAAAAATTCTGTGGCCCTAATTAAAGTTTCTGTGGCCCTAAGTAACAATTCTCTGGCACTCAGTAACAATTCTGTCTGTCCCTGAGTAACAATTCTCTGGCACTCGGTAACAATTCTGTCTGTCCCTGAGTAACAATTCTCTGGCACTCCGTAACAATTCTGTCTGTCCCTGAGTAACAATTCTCTGGCACTCAGTAACAATTCTGTCTGTCCCTGAGTAAAAATTCTGTGGCCCTAATTAAAGTTTCTGTGGCCCTAAGTAACAATTCTCTGGCACTCAGTAACAATTCTGTCTGTCCCTGAGTAACAATTCTCTGGCACTCGGTAACAATTCTGTCTGTCCCTGAGTAACAATTCTCTGGCACTCAGTAACAATTCTGTCTGTCCCTGAGTAACAATTCTCTGGCACTCCGTAACAATTCTGTCTGTCCCTGAGTAACAATTCTCTGGCACTCAGTAACAATTCTGTATGTCCCTGAGTAAAAATTCTGTGGCCCTAAGTAAAGTTTCTGTGGCCCTGAGTAACAATTCTCTGGCACTCCGTAACAATTCTGTCTGTCCCTGAGTAACAATTCTCTGGCACTCAGTAACAATTCTGTCTGTCCCTGAGTAAAAATTCTGTGGCCCTAATTAAAGTTTCTGTGGCCCTAAGTAACAATTCTCTGGCACTCAGTAACAATTCTGTCTGTCCCTGAGTAACAATTCTCTGGCACTCGGTAACAATTCTGTCTGTCCCTGAGTAACAATTCTCTGGCACTCAGTAACAATTCTGTCTGTCCCTGAGTAAAAATTCTGTGGCCCTAATTAAAGTTTCTGTGGCCCTAAGTAACAATTCTCTGGCACTCAGTAACAATTCTGTCTGTCCCTGAGTAACAATTCTCTGGCACTCGGTAACAATTCTGTCTGTCCCTGAGTAACAATTCTCTGGCACTCAGTAACAATTCTGTCTGTCCCTGAGTAAAAATTCTGTGGCCCTAATTAAAGTTTCTGTGGCCCTAAGTAACAATTCTCTGGCACTCAGTAACAATTCTGTCTGTCCCTGAGTAACAATTCTCTGGCACTCCGTAACAATTCTGTCTGTCCCTGAGTAACAATTCTCTGGCACTCAGTAACAATTCTGTCTGTCCCTGAGTAAAAATTCTGTGGCCCTAATTAAAGTTTCTGTGGCCCTAAGTAACAATTCTCTGGCACTCAGTAACAATTCTGTCTGTCCCTGAGTAACAATTCTCTGGCACTCGGTAACAATTCTGTCTGTCCCTGAGTAACAATTCTCTGGCACTCAGTAACAATTCTGTCTGTCCCTGAGTAAAAATTCTGTGGCCCTAATTAAAGTTTCTGTGGCCCTAAGTAACAATTCTCTGGCACTCAGTAACAATTCTGTCTGTCCCTGAGTAACAATTCTCTGGCACTCGGTAACAATTCTGTCTGTCCCTGAGTAACAATTCTCTGGCACTCAGTAACAATTCTGTCTGTCCCTGAGTAAAAATTCTGTGGCCCTAATTAAAGTTTCTGTGGCCCTAAGTAACAATTCTCTGGCACTCCGTAACAATTCTGTCTGTCCCTGAGTAACAATTCTCTGGCACTCAGTAACAATTCTGTCTGTCCCTGAGTAAAAATTCTGTGGCCCTAAGTAAAGTTTCTGGGGCCCTGAGTAACAATTCTCTGGCACTCAGTAACAATTCTGTCTGTCCCTGAGTAAAAATTCTGTGGCCCTAATTAAAGTTTCTGTGGCCCTAAGTAACAATTCTCTGGCACTCAGTAACAATTCTGTCTGTCCCTGAGTAACAATTCTCTGGCACTCGGTAACAATTCTGTCTGTCCCTGAGTAACAATTCTCTGGCACTCAGTAACAATTCTGTCTGTCCCTGAGTAAAAATTCTGTGGCCCTAATTAAAGTTTCTGTGGCCCTAAGTAACAATTCTCTGGCACTCAGTAACAATTCTGTCTGTCCCTGAGTAAAAATTCTGTGGCCCTAATTAAAGTTTCTGTGGCCCTAAGTAACAATTCTCTGGCACTCAGTAACAATTCTGTCTGTCCCTGAGTAACAATTCTCTGGCACTCAGTAACAATTCTGTCTGTCCCTGAGTAAAAATTCTGTGGCCCTAATTAAAGTTTCTGTGGCCCTAAGTAACAATTCTCTGGCACTCAGTAACAATTCTGTCTGTCCCTGAGTAACAATTCTCTGGCACTCAGTAACAATTCTGTCTGTCCCTGAGTAAAAATTCTGTGGCCCTAAGTAAAGTTTCTGTGGCCCTGAGTAACAATTCTCTGGCACTCCGTAACAATTCTGTCTGTCCCTGAGTATGAATTCCGTGGCCCTAACTAGCGTTTCTTTGTCCCTAAGTAAAGTTTCTGTGGCCCTCAGTAACAGTTCTGTGTCTGTGCGAGTAACAATTCTGTGGCCCTAAGTAAAGTTTCTGTGGCCCTAAGTAACAATTCTCTGGCACTCCGTAACAATTCTGTCTGTCCCTGAGTAACAATTCTCTGGCACTCAGTAACAATTCTGTCTGTCCCTGAGTAAAAATTCTGTGGCCCTAAGTAAAGTTTCTGTGGCCCTGAGTAACAATTCTCTGGCACTCCGTAACAATTCTGTCTGTCCCTGAGTAACAATTCTCTGGCACTCAGTAACAATTCTGTCTGTCCCTGAGTAAAAATTCTGTGGCCCTAAGTAAAGTTTCTGTGGCCCAGAGTAACAATTCTCTGGCACTCCGTAACAATTCTGTCTGTCCCTGAGTATGAATTCTGTGGCCCTAACTAGCGTTTCTTTGTCCCTAAGTAACAGTTCTGTGGCCCTGAGTAACAATTCTGTGTCTGTGCGAGTAACAATTCTGTGGCCCTAAGTAACAGTTCTGTGGCCCTCAGTAACAGTTCTGTGTCTGTGCGAGTAACAATTCTGTGTCTGTGCGAGTAACAATTCTGTGGCCCTAAGTAACAGTTCTGTGGCCTTCAGTAACAATTCTGTGTCTGTGCGAGTAACAATTCTGTGGCCCTAAGTAAAGTTTCTGTGGCCCTAAGTAACAATTCTCTGGCACTCAGTAACAATTCTGTCTGTCCCTGAGTAACAATTCTCTGGCACTCAGTAACAATTCTGTCTGTCCCTGAGTAAAAATTCTGTGGCCCTAAGTAAAGTTTCTGTGGCCCTGAGTAACAATTCTCTGGCACTCAGTAACAATTCTGTCTGTCCCTGAGTAACAATTCTCTGGCACTCAGTAACAATTCTGTCTGTCCCTGAGTAACAATTCTGTGGCCCTAATAACGTTTCTGTGGCCCTAAGTAACAATTCTCTGGCACTGAGTAACAATTCTGTCTGTCCCTGAGTATGAATTCTGTGGCCCTAACTAGCGTTTCTTTGTCCCTAAATAACGATTCTGTGGCCCTCATTAACAAGTCTGTGTCCCTGAGTAATGGTTCTCTGTCCCTAAGTAACTTTTCTCTGTCCCCAATTATCGTTTCTGTGGCCCTAACTCTGTCCCTGTCCCTAGTACAGAGCGGTCTGCCTCTGTTCAATAACTGCAGGCAAATGAAGAATTCCAAAATGGCCGCTATTTATAGCTCGACCATTACACAGTGCTGGCTGGCTGGCTGCTGATAGGCTGATGCGATCACATGTAGTTGAGGAATGCATTATGGGTCAGCGCGCCTTGTCTGCGCGCCTTCCCAGACATCCCCGCTCCGTCGCCGCACATGTCAGCCGCCATTTTCTGAAAAATTTCGATTCGCGCGTCCGAATTAGGCTATTTTTCGGATTCGGCACGAATCGAAATTTTTCCGATATTCGACTCGAATTCCACTTCGGATACTTCGATTCGCTCATCTCTACATGTAATCCCAAGGGGTTCACATACTTTTTCTTGCAACTGTGTATATATATATATATATATATATATATATATATATATATATATATAAATAACATTTATTGCAAACATTTATTTTTTATTTTAGTTAAAAAAGAACAATAAAATTGTAAAGGAAGTTTGTTGGAAATCCCCTGACTTCAGGTGTTATCATGTGTGGTATATCAAATAATTACTTATTTTAATCTTTTGTCGCAGTTATAATATATATATATATATATAATTTATTGTAAATATTTTTTATTTTATTTAATTTAGTTAAAAAATAACAATAAAATAGTAAAGGACGTTTGTTGGAAATCCCCTGACTTCAGGTGTTATCATGTGTGGTATATCAATAATTACTTATTTTAATCTTTTGTCGCAGTTATAAAATATATACATACATATTTAAGCAACTTTGACAATGACCAAATTGTAATAACTAGATGACAGGGTCAGGGTCAGGATGGGACTGGGTGAGCAGTTCCATAAGCTCTTGTGGGATGTTCCCAATCTGTAGTGGTCAGGGTTGACCAACAGTAGTCCAAGGAAAGAAAAAAGTGGCCAACGAGTGCCAGGATCATAGGCTGCCAAGGCTCATTGGTGTACGTGGAGAGGAAAGGCTGGCCCGTGTAGACTGATCCTCCAGAGAATCTACTGGAGGTCAAACTGCTGAAAAAGTGAATATTGGTTCTGATAGAAAGGTGTCTGAACACACAGAGCATCACAGTTTGTTGTGTACGGGGCTGCGTAGTCAGGGTGCCCATGCTGGCCCGTGTCCACAACCAAAGGCACCTACAATGGGCATCAGAACTGGACCACAGAGCAATGAAAGAATGTGATCTGCTCTGGTGAATTCAAGAATGGTTTGAGGAACACAACAAGGAGTTGGAGGTGTTGACTGGGCCTTCAAATTGTCCATATCTCAATCCGATCGAGCATCTGTGGGACGTGCAAAGAGGCAAGTCCTTGAAACGCGTCAGCCTTTTGGATGTCTAAACTCCCTATTGCGGACTGTTACTCAGCGCGGTGTTGACCCAGCTGTTCTTTATGATGTGCCTTGACTATATTGTCGTTTGTGAGTACAACACCTACTTTACTTTTTATTAAACATTTTTTATGGTAATGTACTAGGCCTGTGCGCCCTCTGTTTTGTCTTTCCTCAATGGAAGAATGTGGTCTGCTCTGGTGAATTCAAGAATGGTTTGAGGAACACCACAATGAGTTGCAGGTGTTGACTTGACCTTGAAATTCTCCATATCTCAATCCAATCAAGCGCCTGTGGGATGTGCAGGAAAAACAAGTCCGGTCCATGGAGGCCCCACCACTGCTACTGACAGCTTAGTGGCAGATATCACCTTCAGAGGTCTCGTGGAGTCCAAGCCTCAATGGGTCAGGGCTGATTTGTAGGCAAAAAGGACCTACTCCATATCACTGTATGTGCGTGCTAATAATGTTATAGCTGATTGGTAAAAATATATATAAAATTGTATATTTTTTCAAAAATTTAAAGTGACCATTTCAGGAGGCCAGCTCACTCACTGTTCTAGTAGACTTCTTGGATGTTGTGCTGAAGTTTCAGACTCTTCTGATGTTTGCTGAATTCCCTGCTGCATTATTTAAAATATGAATGGAATATATTTATTTCCAGTTTATAATCTGTACTAAATGTCAGGTGCGCTCCGCAACACAATGAAATAACCGAGACATTAATGCGGAAAGGATGGCGATATATAGTCTCCATTTTTACAGGCAAACGCAATATCCGTATGTCATTGTCAACATTAACGCCCAATAAAAACCCGCGTAGAGATAAATATTAATCAGGATGGGTAAATATAGATTAAAGCGGAGCGTCTCGGCTCGCAGATGGCAGAAAAATAGTCGGGAGTTTATTGTGCGATGCCACCGATAAATTGTGATGGAGTGCGCAACGGCGAATGATTGAGAGTCTTATTAATAAACAATGTGGTTGTTTCCGGTATTCTTGTAAGAAAAGGTAACAAAAGTAATGACAATATTGTTAGAATTCTTTTTCTTTTGTATGTGTTCAGTGATGGGGGGGGGGCACATATATATATGTCTTCGGAAGGAAGCGGTTATCTCAGGATCATGGCTGCAGCTGCCCAATCACAGATCTCTGTATGAGTGGCTGCATTGGAGGGCAGACAAGGGATCAGGGGTCTAATAGACCCCTGATCACTGAATAAGGGGTACCTGTTACTGCCCAAGTAATTACAAGGGGTATCGTTCATCCCTTCCATTCTTTGAATAAAATGGTTGTAAACCTCAGACATTACATAGTTAGTCTGGCTGAAAAAAAGTCCATCCAGTTCAACCATTAAAAAAAAGTTCTAATCCTACACCCACAGTTGATCCAGAGGAAGGCAAAAAAAACCCAGCAAAGCATGATCCAATTTGCTCCTGCAGGGAAAAAATTCCTTCCTGATCCCCCGAGAGGCAATCGGATATTCCCTGGATCAACGTCACCTATAAATGTTATATCCAGTTATATTCTGTGTATCCAAGAAACAATCCAGGACTTTCCTACAGCAATCCACTGAGCTGGCCACAACCAACTCTTGAGGGAGTCTATTCCACATTCTCACAGCTCTTACTGTGAAGAAACCTTTCCGTGTTTGGAGATGACATTTCTTTTCCTCCAGACGTAAAGAGCGCCCCCTTGTCCTCTGTGATGACCTCAGGGGGAATAACTACACCGAGTTCACTATATGAACCACTGATGTATTTATACATGGAGATCAAATCCCCCCCTTATGTATTATACATGGAGATCATATCCCCCTTATGTATTATACATGGAGATCATATCCCCCCTTATGTATTATACATGGAGATCATATCCCCCCTTATGTATTATACATGGAGATCATATCCCCCCTTATGTATTATACATGGAGATCACATCCCCCCTTATGTATTATACATGGAGATCATATCCCCCCCTTATGTGTTATACATGGAGATCATATCCCCCCTTATGTATTATACATGGAGATCACATCCCCCCTTATGTATTATACATGGAGATCATATCCCCCCCTTATGTATTATACATGGAGATCATATCCCCCTTATGTATTATACATGGAGGTCATATCCCCCCCTTATGTATTATACATGGAGATCATATCCCCCCTTATGTATTATACATGGAGATCATATCCCCCCTTATGTATTATACATGGAGATCACATCCCCCCTTATGTATTATACATGGAGATCATATCCCCCCCTTATGTGTTATACATGGAGATCATATCCCCCCTTATGTATTATACATGGAGATCATATCCCCCCTTATGTATTATACATGGAGATCATATCCCCCTTTATATATTATACATGGAGATCATATCCCCCCTTATGTATTATACATGGAGCTCATATCCCCCCTTATGTATTATACATGGAGATCATATCCCCCCTTATGTATTATACATGGAGATCATATCCCCCCTTATGTATTATACATGGAGATCATATCCCCTCCCTTATGTATTATACATGGAGATCATATCCCCCCTTATGTATTATACATGGAGATCATATCCCCCCTTATGTATTATACATGGTGATCATATCCCCCCTTATGTATTATACATGGAGATCATATCCCCCCTTATGTATTATACATGGAGATCATATCCCCCCTTTATATATTATACATGGAGATCATATCCCCCCTTATGTATTATACATGGAGATCATATCCCCCCTTATGTATTATACATGGAGATCATATCCCCCCTTATGTATTATACATGGAGATCATATCCCCCCTTATGTATTATACATGGAGATCATATCCCCCCTTATGTATTATACATGGAGATCATATCCCCCTTATGTATTATACATGGTGATCATATCCCCCCCTTATGTATTATACATGGAGATCATATCCCCCCCTTATGTATTATACATGGTGATCATATCCCCCCCTTATGTATTATACATGGAGATCATATCCCCCCTTATGTATTATACGTGGAGATCATATCCCCCCTTATGTATTATATGTGGAGATCATATCCCCCTTATGTATTATACATGGAGATCATATCCCCCCCTTATGTATTATACATGGTGATCATATCCCCCCCTTATATATTATACATGGAGATCATATCCCCCCCTTATGTATTATATATGAGATCATATCCCCCCTTATGTATTATACATGGTGATCATATCCCCCCTTATGTATTATACATGGAGATCATATCCCTCCTTATGTATTATACATGGAGATCATATCCCCCCTTATGTATTATACATGGAGATCATATCCCCCCCCCTTATGTATTATACATGGAGATCATATCCCCCCTTATGTATTATACATGGAGATCATATCCCCCCCTTATGTATTATATATGAGATCATATCCCCCCCTTATGTATTATACATGGAGATCATATCCCCCTTATGTATTATACATGGAGATCATATCCCCCCTTATGTATTATACATGGTGATCATACCCCCCCTTATGTATTATACATGGTGATCATACCCCCCCTTATGTATTATACATGGAGATCACATCCCCCCTTATGTATTATACATGGAGATCATATCCCCCTTAATCTCCTCTTCTCAGTAGAGAATACATTCAGTTCCTCTAATCTTTCCTCATAGCTGATCTCCTCCATGCCTCGTATCAGTTTAGTTGTCCTTCTCTGTACTTCCTCCAGTTCCCCAATGTTCTTTTTGTGAATTGGTGCCCAAAACTGAACTGCATATTCCAGATGAGGTCTTACTAATGATTTGTACCGGGGAAAATGATAGCACTGAAGTTAAATTTAAGAAAATAAAAAGTGTAATGGAAGGCAAAGCACAACCCCTCCCCCTCGAGCAGCACTATAAGTGATTACAGGGTGTTGTGATGACTACTAGAAAGCTTGATACGTTTTGCAGAGAGGAATAAAGGAGAGAGAGCAGTGAGAGCTACAAAGAACTTAGGCTATAAAGCTGAATTTTAAGAGGGTTTTGGGGGAATATTGGTGGTTACTTTGTTTTTTTTACAGCCCCCCTAGCCACCCATGTGAATAAGGCCAAAGTAATGGGAAATACAACATTTTCCAGTGATCACCAGGATGGGAGGAGAACTGGAACTGTAAGTTCTGGTAACAGAGGGGATTTCCTCTCACTTCCTGTTGTGTTTCCAGAAGAAGAAGTGAGGAAAGTCTCCTTGTTGGAACATAGTTAGCAAAAAAAACCCTTAATGGAGTTTTACGTCCTTTCCAAGACTTAAAAAAAAATGTAGTCCTGAGGGAACTCACGATGGCTGTGGTACAAGAAATTTCACTGGCAGTCATTGGATACTTGACGTCACATTAAAACTCTTTTGAAATCTAAAAAAATTAAATATGATCCTTTATACGTCACATAGGATGAAGGATGTGGGATGTTAAACTGAGAATTTGTTTTTCCAGCTTTCTGCGAGGAAGGATGCCGATATGGTGGAACCTGTGTGGCCCCCAACAAGTGTGCCTGTCCTCCTGGATTCACCGGAGCCCACTGTGAGAAAGGTACAGCTCAGAACTTGTTGTTGTTTAATGTTTTTCTTTTTGCAATGAGGAAATGGGAAATCACGACTGTGCCCCCTTCGTCCTGAAAATGATCTGATTGGTTGCTTTACCAGCAGATCTAAAGCCGCCATGTTTGCCATAGTCATTAAGCTTTCTTTTTTGGGGTCGAATACTGCCTTCAAAAACCTTGACAAGGGTAATGGATATGGTATGGGGTCACCTAATCCAACCATGAACCACCCATCTCTGTTTCTGAAATAACTGACACCACCAAGGTTGGATTTGAGGAAATGGGAAATCACGACTGAGCCTCTTCTTCCTGGAAATGATCTGATCAGTTACTTTACCAGCAGATCTAAAGCCGCCATGTTTGTCATAGTCATTAAGCTTTTTTTGGGGGGGTCAAATACTGCCTTCAAAAACTTTAACAAGGGTATTGTATATGGTATGGGGTCACCTAATCCAACCATGAACCACCCATCTCTGTTTCTGAAATAACTGACACCACCAAGGTTGGATTTGAGGAAATGGGAAATCACGACTGAGCCCCTTCTTCCTGGAAATGATCTGATCGGTTGCTTTACCAGCAGATCTAAAGCCGCCATGTTTGTCATAGTCATTAAGCTTTTTGGGGGGTCAAATACTGCCTTCAAAAACCTTAACAAGGGTATTGTATATGGTATGGGGTCTTCTAGGCCAACCATAAACCACCCATCTCTGTTTCTGAAATAATTGATGCCACCAAGGTTGGATTTGGGGCCACTGTAGCCATTTATTAAATATGGAGCTAATTCATAATGACAACCATACATTTCAACCATAATTAACCAGGATTGGGACCAATGTTTTTAAAGTTTATGTTGAAAATAAATCTACTAGTGTCTTGCACACTAGGCCCCTAGTTGCATGACACCACCTTGGGGACATTACATCCAGATACCAAAGGAAAACATAACTTGACCTGCTACCACAGGGATGCCATACCTGAAACAGCTCCCCAAATTGGACATTAACTGTGACTATTGACCTTCAAAGACCCTAATACCCTGCTCAGCTGGGCAACAGGTAGTTTCCTGAAAATAACTGGGCAAGAGGGTGGGAACACTGCTCCAATTCTGCTAACTTCATCTGATCCTGGAACTTTCTCTCTTGCGCCGACCTCCCTAGAACTTCTCACCCCCCCCCCCAAATTGACCAGGTGGATTTATAACTACAGTAGATATTCCTTCCTTAGATATATACATTTTGCTACCTCTTCCCTCTCCAGACCTAGTCATGGAGGCCTTGCGTAGACACCTCTGTCTACTGCCTTAGACCTGACTATAGCTTTCCAATATGTTCCACAAACACGTACATGGTGGAAACTCAAAGAACAGTATTGTGTTTTGAAGGGTGGCCAAGGGAAGTCAACTGCTACTGAAGAACCACCTCTGGCCAGTGCAGGTTCGGAGAAGGACACCCTTGCCAATCATCGTCAGAATGGGAGGCAGGTATAAGAGTTTTTCTGCTTGCTCAGTGAAAGTAGAAACCTCTTTGGCCTCATGCTAGCGTGCATGAGATCCCAGCATTTTGGTGCAGGGAGGAGGCACAGGTGCATTGTCCAGCCCCACCACTGGCAACTCATAGAATTCTATGAGAGGCTGAAAGCTATTGCAGCTGGATGGCGAACTGAGTGGTACTAATGTTCCCAAAAAACAGGCTGCTTGACTTGCACCTGTGCCTTCTGCATATATCAGAACTGAATTCCCAGTGTGCATGAGGTCTAAAAGTGAAGTCTAAAAGTGAATCTGTAAATATCCAAAGCACCTGCCTGCATATGTGGTTGCATATCTTGGAGAGCTTCTGGTAGCCTAAGATGCTCTACTTTATCTTTATTGGAGTCATGTCTAGCCAAAGCTTGGCACCTGCCTACATGTGTGCGTGCATACCTTGGGGAGCTCCTTGTAGCCTAAAGAGCTCTATGATACATTTCTTGTAGTCATGTCTGGCCAAAGCTTGGCACCTGCCTACATGTGTGCTTGCATACCTTGGAGAGCTCCTGGTAGTCTTGGGGGCTCTACTCTACCTTATTTTAAGTCGTGTCTGGCCAAAGCTTGGCACCTGCCTACATGTGGTTGCATACCTTGAGGAGCTCCTTGTAGCCTAAGGAACTCTACTATACCTTTCTTGAAGTCATGTCTGGCCAAAGCTTGACACCTGCCCACATGTGTAGTTGCATACCTTGGGGAGCTCCAGGAAGTCGAAGGAGCTCTACTATACCTTCCTTGAAGTCATGTCTGGCCAAAGCTTGACACCTGCCTACATGTGTAGTTGCATACCTTGAGGAGCTTCTTGTAGCCTAAGGAGCTCTACTATACCTTCCTTGAAGTCATGTCTGGCCAAAGCTTGGCACCTGCCCACATGTGTAGTTTCATATCTCGGTGAGCTCCTGGTACCCTTGGGAGCTCTACTCTACCTTCCTTGAAGTCATGTCTGGCCCTGCCCCTTTTCTCATCCTAATCTATACTTTAGACAGCTTCATTGATCAATAATAAAGCCTGGGAAGGGACAATCTTAGGAATATGAAGTCATTCATTCTCTCTGGGGCATCATTCATTCTTAATGATTGTTGAATTAATTTTTCAAATCAGAAGCAAAATTGATAGGGTGTTGGGGCTCTATCATTGGTTCTTGCTCTAATTCAGGAAAAGGTATAGGAACCCCTAAGTGTCAGGGTGTCATTGTTCTGTGAACCCCAAGTGTCAGGGTGTCATTGTTCTGGGAACCCCAAGTGTCAGTGCGTCATTGTTCTGGACCCCCAAGTGTCAGTGTGTCATTGTTCTGGACCCCCAAGTGTCAGTGTGTCATTGTTCTGGGAACCCTCAAGTGTCAGTGTGTCATTGTTCTTGGACCCCCAAATGTCAACGAGTCATTGTTCTGGGACCCCCAAGTGTCAGTGTGTCATTGTTCTGGCCCCCAAATGTCAGTGTGTCATTGTTCTGGGCCCCCAAGTGTCAGTGTGTCATTGTTCTGGACCCCCAATGTCAGTGTGTCATTGTTCTTGGCCCCCAAGTGTCAATGTATCATTCTGGTTCTCCAGGTGTCAGTGTGTCATTGTTCTGGAACCCCCAAGTGTCAGTGTGCCATTGTTTTGGAACCCCCAAGTGTCAGTGTGTCATTGTTCTGGACCCCCAAGTGTCAGTGTGTCATTGTTCTGGACCCCCAAGTGTCAGTGTATCCTTGTTCTGGACCCCCAGTGTCAGAGTGTTATTGTTCTTGGACCCCCAAGTGTCAGTGTGTCAATGTTCTGGAACCCCAGGGGTCAGTGTGTCATTGTTCTGGACCCCCAATGTCAGTGTGTTTTTGTTCTTGGACCCCCGAGTGTCAGTGTGTCATTGTTCTGGACCCCCGAGTGTCAGTGTGTCATTGTTCTGGACCCTTGAGTGTCAGTGTGTCATTGTTCTTGGAACCCATATGTGTCAGTGTGTC